>NC_056735.1:1838128103-1838271596 GCF_019279795.1 Protopterus annectens
AGCAATCCACAGCTCAGTTTAGCTGGCTTGGGTGCAGCTAGGCAATGCCGGTTTAAGCAGTCCTCAGCTCAGCTAAGCTGGTTTGTGCACTGCTAAGCATTGCCATTTTAAGCACTGATCAACTAAGCTTAGCCTGTTTGTGCGGTGCTACGCTTCACTTAGCAATTTTAAAAATAGTCCAATGGTGGCAAAGGGTGGAAAAACAGCCTTATTAAAGCTGAACAGGCAGTAATACAGCCAGAACCTGTTGGAGTTTGATCCATGCAGGAGCTATGGCAGGAGTTGGAGAGGGTGTGCGCTTCTGGGTGCAGTGGTGGGGCATGTTGGAGTCCAGGGTCATGGTTGGGCTCCCCGTAAAAGACCATGACATCTGGCTGCTGGAGGGCCAGTACCAGGGGTCTGAATACAAATCTGAGGCCTGGGACCAGCTGGCACATGGCCTCAACACAGCAACTGGTATCCCCCACATTGGTGAGCAGGTACGTCACTACTACAACAACCTGAAGTGTAGGAAGGGGGAACTCTTGGCCCAATGGATCCAAGATGCTCAGGATGACAATGTCCCACACATTTGTAAGGATAGGAAGCATTGATTTACCAAACTCTAGTATGACTATCCGAGAGACAGGTACGCATAATGGTGTGTTTCTCTCCCCACAGCTGCAAAGCAGAGAGCTCACCGCCTGGGGGCCCATGCAGGGTGCCTGGCCAGGCTGCACCGAGTGTGTGGTGAGCACGGACACATCCTGCAGTATATAGTAATATCATTAAGAAAGAGTTCACTAGTAACTGCCAGGTGGAATATTCTGTTTTGAGTGTACTGCAATGAATGTGTTCATAGACCTGGACTGATATAAGTGAGTAATGCCAGGTACAGTTTAATATACATGAAAGCATGAAACCTGATAATGTTAAGGAAAGCAATTTACTACTGCATTAATAATGTTAAGGAAGAGCAACTGTATAATGTATTAATAATGATGTTCTAGTAATAAAGTACAACTGGATTCATAATGTGAAGGGAATAAATCATCGGCACTCATAAATGTCAGTAAATAAAGTACACCTGCAGTCAGAATTGTTAAGGAAATAAAGTTAGTAATGCATACAGTGTGGAATAACATCTGTCTTTCAATGCCTGCATTATGTAAAGTGTTCAACAGTAAAAAGACTGTTAACTGTTTCATGTCACCCTCAATAAAGGTTTCTTGTGCAAAATGTGTGTATTTTGGGCTGTTGGTCAAGAAACTGTGTATTACAAGTGCTGTGAAGTAAACATGGGTATAATACCATGAAGTGACTGAAGGTTGGCCGATAAAGAACTGTTTTACTAACGTATAAATGTGGAGCTGTACAACAACATATATTGCATTATGATATTTGTTCCGCACTATAAGATCTGAACCTTGAACTGTAATGTGTAAGGTAGTATAATGTTTCCCTCAGGGTTGTCATGTGTTAACCTTTGCATTTCAGCTGTATGTATTGCTAAACATAGTTATGCTGATGCAGGCAAGTATAAAACTGTAATAGCTGTAGACTTCAACTATACCATCTGCAACTCTATATGGGTCCGCTAGCCAACCCAGCACCCCGATATGGTCTGTACACATCACACATATTCTCATCCACTAGGGGTTAAATATGTATACCTGCATTCCAAGCAGTACTACACAGCTCATCTACTATCTCTGTCATGCATGCATCTCATGCATGTGTGCTCAAGTTTCACTGCAGTTTTGTGTGACACTCTACCTACATTACCAGGTCAGAATTTATTACCAGGTGAGCTCTAGGCACATATCAGTCAATCAACACAAAGCAGTGGCTCGGTAGCTTAGTTTGCTAAATGATATGTATGTTATTCATTTTTCCACACACAGACCTGGGTTTGAATCCAGGGACAAGTATTAGCATATATTTATAGAAACATACAAGTTCTACTGAATATGTATAGAAACAGTTATGTATTGTTGACAGATGTTCTCTCCACAGGAATTACAGGTAAATAAATTGCCTGTCATAGCTGTTGCAATGGTATACTAATATGTGTCTCCAGATGTAATGGTGTGTAAACAGCACTGCTCTGCAAGGTGATAAGACTGCATTAAATTAAATGTCCACAAGTACACCACTATTCCAAGTTATTAAGACAAATAAAACTGTTTATTGTTGTTACAGCTGTATGCCTGGTATGTCTGTGAATGTCTGATGATAATGTAACCCCATGCCTACCAAGGATGGCGGGATACATGTAAACTCTGTACTATGCACGATACATGTCTCTCAAGTGTCATGCTGTCACAGATACTGATCACTGTTGCCAAAACCCTTGAACACAGATTTAACATCTAGTTGAAGTATGACAGTAGCACACTCACACAACATCAGGGCAGGGTACACCTTGGTAGTCATATATGTTCCCCTAACATTTTATTTATTTATTTATTTTACATTTAAACATGTAATAGTCCCCTCTAGTAGTGTGCCTGTAGGTAATACAGCTTGACCCACACTGTCCCATGTGGATAGCTTGAGAGGTATGTACATGTTACAGAAGATATAGGGCACTTGTAGACATAAAAGTGAGGGCAGACCTGTAGAGTATAGAACAGCACTGTTGCACTAAATATAAGCATATACTGTTGTTAATGGAATGTCTCTCTGTCTCTCTCTCTCTCTCCCCCCAATCCTTATCTGCATCACAAATATTATTATTATTATACTATGTGTATGGTTTCCATTTCACATATGTTGTTCTCAAAACCTTATGTTGGGAATTGTGTTTGATTATTGTTACATATTACAATGGTTCCATACTGACATACCTTGTTGAAATACCAATGTTGTTGGCGTTTTGCCGTAATTGTTACTGGCATGCTGTTACAATAGTGACTGTTATCACATTTATTGTTGTGTTCTGTATGCTATGCAATTTTATTGTTCTGGGATAATTGGAACACCCATGCATGCTGATATAACTAACGTTTAAATGTTCTGTGCATGACTAACATTTACACTTTGACGAAAACCTCAACACCATAGCACAAGTGGGTAAGCCTGTACCAGTGGACCCACCTACTCCACCTCATCTGGCTGTGGCACTGCGTCCCAGCACATCTGGGACCCAACCTGGAGCTGCCCCCTCTGCAGGTCCTGCACCACCCATGGGTGAAACCGTATCAGGGGATGGGGCCCATCCCCCCTGGGTGCAGATGCAGAGATGGAGTGGTCACCCAGAAACAGCTCCCAGGGATGGTGCGCAAGATTGTCCAGTGTGATATGGACAATCAACTGTGCCAGATCGAGGGCAGAGTGGCGCACCTGGAGGGGCAGGCTGGCCCCGGTGCCCAGCCCCCAGCATAGCCACCTTTGGGACCATGAAGGAGCGGTGGTGACTGCCTATGGGTGGGGAGCTCAGTCCCACTGCTGCTGTCTGGAAGCACTTGGTCCTCCAATTCCAAAACACCCTCCCCATCCAAGGTGTTTACCCCCCTCATGTGTCATACACTGCCCCTGTCTGCTGTCTTGTCTGTCTTGTCTGTTTGCAAATGCTACCTCTCTTACCCAACTTACCTCCCCACACGTACCTATATCCCTTCCCCAACATCCTACTCTCTCCATAAAAAAAAAAAAAAGAAAAAGGGCATCTGTCCTGCAAAAAATATATCACCCCATGCATAGCTCTCCATTTTGCCCATACCTATACTGCCATCAATCAATGATCAAAGCAATTAATCAACAAAGTTATGTCACCCACATCCCTCCCTCTGGGATGTGAAGGGCTGCAAATTCCAAATTGTCCACAACATGCGCTGCTGTTGCTATCCAAGAAATGGAGTGCTATGATCCTTTCCTACACCAGTAATGCACATTCCTACCTGCCTTTCATATTGTTTTTCCCCCTGCTTGCTCCCATTTCACCACTTTCCTTTCACCCCTTTTTTCATTTCTTTTTTTTGGAAATAGCGAGGGTTTAAGCACCACTTATCATTACGGTACATCAAGCAAACCCATGTAAACCCACTTAAAGCTGCTTTAATCACCTTCTGTCTGTCTGTCTGACACTGTTCTGCACATCAGCAAAATTATCACCATGAAAAGTCTTGAACTTGGGACCCTGTCAACTATGACATAGTGCTTTAGCCCATTAGGCTATTCAACTTTAAAGACTAACAGTTGTTTCCATAAACTTATCCTGTTTATCAGTGATACACAGCAGAAAAAATATTCAGCCCCTGCCAAGTTTCAAACCAAGGACCCTTTCAACTACAGCACAGTGCATTAGCCCACTAGGCCACACAGCTCTGAGGAATAGCAGGTGTTTCCATAAACATATCCTTATTGCCAGTGACACACTGCTTGTATATATAATAGGACAAATGACAACATACTTGGGACTGTGATACAGACACCAAACCAGTACACAGACAAATAAATGTTGATGGATGTAAGTGAGGCCTATCATATCAGGTAGAGATGATAACTGCAGACTGTTGCAAAATGTCCACAGTTGTGCCACCTACATCTGCCACACTTGTCACACAACCTATGCTGTGTGCTGACATACTGGCAAGTCAGTACACATTGAGATTATGAAATCATGACAGACAGTTCAGTGTCACATGTCATATACATCTGATCACACATGTCCATGCCAATCTTGTGTAACAGATTGTATGCATGCACATAAGTCTTGCAACTCCACCTGCTAGAATATTTATTCCTTAGCCCAGTCTGTTACATTCCTAGCATGATTGACATTTGACCACTCACGGCCCTGGCTTCCATTCCACTGTGTTGCATGTCAAGTGCATGGTTGTCACAACAATTAAATGACTGAGCCTTGCAATTTTAAGCAGAACTTATTTCTGCTACTGCAGTCACTGCCACACATATTAGCACCTCAAAGGCCTGTAGGTTGGACACACTTCCCAAATATGTATAGGTGTCCTACATGTCACCTACCACTCTCTGGATGGCACTATTATATAACATATGTACCAGAGGCACATGCCTCACCTGGACTGTTATGGGTACCCTCAACCTGGCTATGCTGTGACAACAGAGCTGACACTGCTCCCCCACTCACATATACAGCTTGCTGTCCCAGAATGTGTTTGCAATCCCCAGTATGGCACCTGAGCAGAATGCAGCAGCTGCAGCCTGCAACATATGCATCAGTATGTTCAGCTACCTACTACAGACCTACCATACCGCCCAAACACCTAGAACAGGGAAGTCACACAACACCCATACATAATGGGGTGGGGGTAATTGGTCAAGTGACAGGGGCATGTGTCAAAGTCTTCCGCTACAAACATACACAGCTGATAGACCAACGGCCACTGCAACAGCATGCATATTCTGATGCAAATGATGTATGACACTCACATCTGTCTGTCTCTTTACTGACCTTAACCCACATTGTTAAACAGTAAACTGCCACATAATCAGAAAGTCTGTTCACAATGGCCAAGCATAGCATGCAAAACTGTGGACATACCACAAAAATCCAAACCGTGGACAGTATTTCAACCTACACTCAGTGAAGCTGTAGTCCCAACACCTCGATAATGTCCTTTTCACAGGCCAGGAAAAGGGTCAAGGCCAGCATGAAGGCCTCAAATACAGCACTGTGCTGCCATGACTTTGGTTAATGAAAATGCAACCAAGCTGTTCTGAATGCAGTTAGCAGGTCTGAGCCACAGATTGGTGCACAGGCAATCAGCTGTTCATGAGCATTACCTACAAATGGCACCCTGCTGCCTATGGTACACAGGTCTGTGACTTTCTCTATGATGACAGACTGCGCTATCCTAGCATTCTACCACAGGATTTCTGCACATAAAGGAGTACAACACTATACCAGATATGTAATAGTATTTCCCATGTAATCGGATGCAGTTGGGGGGTGCAGGCATGGGAAATAGGGATTACCACAATAGAGTCAAATACAAGTCCAGTCCAAAACAAGGCAGAAGATATAAACACAAATATAAATAAAATGTAAAATTTAATGACACAAGGTAAGGGCTTTCACTGTTGATAACTGCTTCATCAGACAATAGAGGTCTGTGGTAAATATCTTGGAATTACATGTCACTGTTAGTCAGCTGTCCAGCAGCTACAGGCTTCCCTTTTGGCTCTATCTGTTGTAACATAGATCACAGCTCTGGCCCCTCTGAGTCCCCCCAGCAATGGTCACCTCATATACGAATGCAACTGGATTGTGTATTAGACAACAGTGACAGTCAGTAGTGGTGAATACAGCTGCCATATCACATGATGTACTGTCAGTCTGCTCCTCTCATGCTGTGAATGTCACATAGGCATAGTTCGAACATTTAAGCGCTTTTCGTCAGTTTAATAAGCTGACTTCTTCAGAACATAAAACAAAGACCACTGACAGTTTGATCCTTATAAAGGCGTAACCCTCATTAAGGTATTCAAGCAGTAATTCAATTAGTCTAATTAACATGAAGTAAATTGAATTTTAAAAAGAGAATGGATGAATTTAAAAAGGAACTGTTTAAAAAGACAGTAACCGATTAATGGTAGCAAACTGAACAACCTTGTAGGTGTGCCTACAACACAAATACATAAAACAATCTGTTGATGTGAAAGTGAATCCTGTGGAATGTGTTGCTTGTTGCAACCTTTAATAAACTACTATACCACAGTAATGTTGACTTTTATACAGCTTTAGAACCTTAGTTTTATTTTGTTTTATTTTACTGTTAAATCAAGGTTCTAAAGCTACCCATGTCGTTGTGTATAAGGTAAAAACCTCAAATACCCCAAAAGTTGTTGTAAGTTTTAAAAAACACGTTAGAAAACATGGTAAAAAATCAGTTTATAAACTAGTTTAGAAAGAAAAATTAATGTCGTATTATTTTTATGTTTTTATATATTTATGTGTAATTGTAGAACAATAAGTAAGTATACTACAATATTTGATGATACTGAAAACTGCTACTAAGAGTTAATATTACTTAAATTAATGCTTAATGTTAATTAAAATAATATTCGCACAGCAGATTTTAAAAACATAACAAAAGGTTAAAAACACACGATTGTTTGTATGTGATGGTACTACAAAAAGCGCTACAAAGAGTGTATGAAAAGTGTGTTAAATACATGAAGGTGTGTAAATGTCACACATACCACATATACTTGATGAATTTCAAGTGATATTTTTTGAGTAATGTTATATTATAATAATTTTTAATAATTTTTATAATTTTTAATAATAATTGTTTATTTTTATGTATTGTATTAATGATTTAAATTATTTATGATAAGTTAGACATACCTAATGTCGTGAAAATCATGATCAATTAGTTTTAATGAATTCATAATCACGTTTGATGGAACTAGCTAGTTCACGAAAATAATCATAACAGACGTGAAAACATAACAGACATTAAACCCATGAAAGACCTGAAAAACACATAATACATGTATGCATAATAAACATTTCAGTTCCATTTCAGTTCCAATTCTTCCAGTTTCAGATTTCTGGGACCCCCTCTCGGGTCGATTTTTACATGGTCAATCGCCATGAACCTGAAACTGTCATCCAAATCACAGTTTCAGGTTCATGGCGATTGACCATGTAAAAATCGACCCAAGAGGGGGTCCCAGAAATCTGAAACTGGAAGAATTGGAACTGAAATGGCAGGTAAAACTAAATGCATACAGCTTCCCAGGACTGAATGAGACTTGTTCAGTTGGAAGCCTATTAAAATTAACTAGTTTGAAAAGATGAAGATATTGTCACTTGACACACACCTCCTTTATGGAATCTACATTTATGTGTATATATACATTTTCTGTTTATTATGTTCTGAAGAAGTCAGCTTATTAAACTGATGAAAAGCGCTTAAATAAACCTTTTTTTGACTGCCTGGAGTCGTTCACGGCTTGTTCTTGTGGTTCTGAGTTTGGCTTCGTATTTTTTGGATTCATATTTCGAACATTGTCCAGGTGTCCCTGACTGTTCCTGACATACTCTAGCTAGGTCACTGTGTACTCAACACCTGTATATCATCACCTGAGAGCTATGGCTAGCATATCTGTTGACCCCCTATAGCAGGACAGCAGGTTACAGCCAGTAGTAGTGCAGGGACACAGGTTCACCCTCAGCAACTGAGTGTACATATTGAGCAAACAATGTGAGTGAATGAATACAGTAACAGATATTAAAGTACCATAACTGTTTTCTGAGGTATCTGGCCTGTGACAGCCACATTCCCCACAGTCTGGAAACAACCATTACATATTGTCAGACTGATTTCCAGACATGCACATTTGTATGGCAGAGGATCCACAATAGGCACATGTACACATTCTGCAAACATCTGTGTATTGCAGATGTTGGAAACTCACAAGGAGGATACCCTACAACACGTTTGCAGTGCTGTCTGTACTTGTGTCACACAGATGTTGCTGGAGTCCTGATACACCTGTGGTACCACTTACCTATTTGTCAGATGGTGGATGTATGTTGTGGTACTGGTATCCCACCTATAGGGGACACACCACAGTAGATGGCAGTGATGGGAGTGGACACTTAACAACACAGTCCATCACAGCACACAGGACCATAACTGGTATACCTAGGATCATACAAGGTTACTAGGCTATTGGCCGTGAGGCCCTTACAAACCTAGCCATTAGTTTATCCCCAACAGAATCATCAATCAGCACCTGTCATTGAGAGACACAGGTGGGACCCCTGGGACAGATTTGTGGTATCCCATCCACTCATCATGATTACACTTGATGATGGACTGCATGGTACTCTGATTGACATGTATGGGAAGTGCATTCCTGAGACAGGGCAGTCTCTGGGAGACAAACCTGTGTGTCAGGCAGGCTTCTTGATGTAGCCTATCAGAGTCAGGCCTGTTATGATGGTAATGTGCAGGGAAGTAGACTCACATATATGGAGCAGCTGTTGAAGAGCAGGGTCCAACACTGAGTTGTAGGTGTGCCACAGCCCACCTCTGGGCAACCTGTCTGATATCGAGTGGGGCACTACTGATTAGAGGCTGTCTGCATGGGACAGGTGCTGGAGGGCATGGATTACCTTTGTGGGTATTACCATGACCTTTCCAGTTGAAGATCAAATATTGCTTGAAACCACCACGAGGAACAAAGTATGAATCTTTTTATTAATAAAAACGAGCGCTTTCACGCAACAGAGTGTGCTTCATCAGACCTTTCCAGTTGTTGCAGATGTCAGGATAGGTACATATCAAATGGACCATTGTACTAAAGTATTGTTGTACTGGCTGAGGACTATACAGAGATGATGTCCACCTTTTTTCTGGATGCACTCCCTTTACCTATGACTTTCCCCACATGCAAGGCCTTTCTGACCACTGCCACTACATGATGGTTGAATGTGACATTGTTATCAAACTGAGTACACAGGTCTGTCAACACAGGTTGTGTATTTATGGGGTTGGCAGTGATGTGGCAAACAGTGGGGCCATATTCTTGTCATATGGCATGATGGTACTGTTTTCTGCATTTAGCTTGAGGCCAGGACTTTGGCACCAGTCTGTACCCAATGTAAGATCCTGTTGCAGTGTGTTAACATCATTTGGTGGATCAATGACAGACAGCACAGCTTACAGTCCCCACAGCCTTAGTCACTACCTCCATATATGGGTGGTGGTGGTTAGCATTCATGCCTAGATACATGTGGGTTATGTAGGGACACCGACTACCCACAGGGCCTTGACATGTATACATATTACATACACATAGGCAACACAGAGCAGGGTTGCCACCTTAAAGAATGACCAGTGTCGGACACTTCTTGTAATATTGTGACAGTTGGCAGGACAAACCATACCCATGGCAAGTGTAAAGGACAGGACTTTACTTGGTCTGCCAATATGATATCTTATTTTTGAAGCATTTCCCTAGGTTATGCTATGTCTCAAAACATTCAGGTGTTTCTGATGTAAAATGACTGGTTTATGCAACTATTGCACACATGTAGTAAATGTTTGTTGGCTACATTCTTGGGACCTACGTATTGTTTTCACAGGACACACCTGACAAACATGGACTGCAACTTGCACAGTGGAATAGGTGTTAGGTCTACCACAGTCTCACTGCTGCAGGGTGATATACATACTTATATATATATATATATATATATATATATATATATATATATATATATATATTTATATATACGCACACACACACACACACACACACACACACACACACACACACACACACACACACACACACACACACACACACACACACACACACACACACACACACACACACACACACACACACACACATATGAACTGCTCTTGTTGAGAGTAGAACTCCTACCTGTCAAGTTGTACATATTATAGCACTACAGACAGATTGCATGTGCCACAGAGCTTATATGCCGTTGTAGTGTTGGACAGTACTATTCAGGTGGATGACATCTGAAGGTGCTATAAAGGTTGCCACTGGGGGGTTAACAGGTTTGCACAGGCCCTTAAAATGGTATAACCATTGCACACAAACACAGGGAAGACAGCTACACTGCTGCAAGGGGATACACACACAGACACCAACACACACATGCACACACACACACACACACACACACACACACACACACACACACACGCAAATACATAGTTGCCAGTTCTGAGATTAGAACCCCTACCTATCTAGTTGTATGTACTATAGTGCTATATCTTATCACATGTGCCACAGAGATTATGGAGAGTGCCTAACTGTGCATCTAAGGTGGATGACACCTGCAGTCCCTGTAAAGTAATCCAATGGGGGATTAACAGGGTGCAACAGGCCTTAAAATGTATTGGCATTGTACACATATAGGGAAGACATACACCCAGCTTCAGGAGGAGTTACTTACACACACACACACACACACACACACACACACACACACACACACACACACACACACACACACACACACACACACACACACACACACACACACACACATACACGCGCGCACATGCACACACACACACATATGCACACACACACACACGCACACACACACACACACACACACACACACACACACACACACACACACACACACACACACACACACACACACACACACACACTGAGTTGTCATTGCTAAAATTAGAACCACTACCTATCAAGCTGTGTTCACTATAGTGCTATGTACTTATCGCATGCACTGCAGAGCTTATGTGTCTGGAGGGTGTGCAACTGTGCATCTAAGGTGGATGACATCAGCAGGCCCTGTAAAGTAGGCCAATGTGGGGTTCACAAGTAGGCACAGGCTTTAAAATGTATTGGCATTGCACACACATAGGCAAGAAATAAACACAGCAGCAAGGGGATATACTTTCACACACACACACACACACACACACACACACACACACACACACACACACACACACACACACACACACACACACACACACACACACACACACACACACTCACTCACTCACTCACTCACTGAGTTGCTGTTGCTGGGATTAGAACCACTACCTATCTAGCTGTACACACTATAATGCTGCATAATTATTGCATGCGGCACAGAGCTTATGCATTTGGATAGTGTCTGCCACTGCTGTTGGGTGGATGACATCAGCAGCTGCTGACAAGGAGGCCACTGTTGTGGAGGACAGTAGTCACAGGGCCATAAAATGAGGGACCACTGCACAGACATAGGCCTTCTGGGGCGAGTATTCCACTGTATGTGGAATATATACACAAATACAAAAGGTGGCTGATGTGAGATGAGAACCTCTACCTACCTACCTACTATTACACACTAGAGCTCACCATACTATTTGCATGCTCCCCTGGTTACAGTCTGTGTACAATTGGCTGCAGCACTACATCACTCTATGCATTTCTGGGTCTCTCGCTCTCTCTCTCTGTCTCTCTCCCTCTCTGTCTGCCTCCCTATATATGGTATATATATATATATATATATATATATATATATATATATGTATCTATATTAAACCCAACAGATCCACATATATTTTATATGTGCCACATATGGATAGGTAAGGGTAATCATGTTTGATGGGGATAGGGAGAGATAGTTAAGGTATACATAGCTGTCTGTATGCACAGAGATATGTGGGCATCACAGTTTTATAGTCAGATGTGGTTTCACTGGAGCATGCCCAGTATGACCATCAATACTTACAACAGGACTCCAGACCAGACCTACCTATACTCCAGTCCAGAATTTTGTATTCTACAGCCAATTGTGTGCTGAACCCAATGAAACAGTCTGGCACCTCCCTGATATAAAGCCTGAGAAATTTCCTGGCTGTGTGCTGTCCATACTATCTGACCCATGTCTAGGTTGTGCACAGAGTGTATTGGACTGCACAGAATTTTACATTATATGTCTGGTAAATTTTACATAGCACTGTGATTTCTTGGTACATCAGTGGCAAATCATTATAGCTTGATGTGAGGAATCGCTGGCAGACATTTTGGTTACCGACTCCATACACTGCAGGGAACCCATGCTACTGCACAGACTGTTCTGTTCTGCACTTTCTACATTTAACTGGGCAGTAATTCCTTCTTCCCCTTATATGTGGGCCTTTGTCATACCCTGCTCCAGTTCCTGGCTTTGTTCACAGTTGCTGCTCTATGTAGTTGTAGGTATGCTGTGACTGGGGGTAAGAGATGTAACACCACACAAAAGGTTATGGACTTCACACCTCTGAGTGTCCCTGTTTTGCAGGTTGTCCAGCATTGTATATCATATGTCTGCTCTGGTTCTCAGACGGTTTATGTTGTACTGTTATTATAAGGCTATATGGTTCCCATAACTCTCAACCTCTTGGAGCCAGAGATCTTGACAAAACCATGTATAAAAGTGGGACACAAACACAGGGACAAACATAGGAACGAGTGTTTCAAATTGTTTTTACAAACTTAGTTGGTAGAATTCAGATTTTGTATTAGCATAAATATTTTGATGGGTATAAAGTGTGCATCTCAACTGTCTGTCATTATTTTCTCCCATCAACCTTTGTTGATATGCCAATAGTTGGCCAGAAAATGCAATGTTATGAAAAACAAACCATATATATGAGGCAAAATGTGGACATTCTGTGACACTCTTACATTTGAGGGGTATGATGGTGCCCACTGACTTGTTGTAAGCACTGACATAGTTACGTGACAGCCTTGACATCCTGCTACTACTCTGACTTGTTACAACCTGCTGTTCTACTATCCACCATCTAGGTTACTCAGAGCTGTGTACTGTCCATATATGTGGCCCCCTTTTCCTGCATTGTCTGTGGCTTTGTCCAGCTTTCTTGCAGTCACAAATAATGACATATGGACATTCTGTAGAACTCCTACCACAGGTGTGCCTCATATGCAAAAGAGTAGGCACAGCCAGTCTCGAACCATGTACCCTATCAACTACTGTAATGTACTTAACCCACTAAGCTACAACAGCCACTAGACAGTACAGTTTACTTCCTGACACTATCAAACACAGACATACATAGCACACTGAGCCCCTGCATATTGGGGAACAGGTACATGTCACCAGATTGATTGGGACAGCCCAGGGATTATGTGGTCTGCTGGTATTACCTTGCAAACATACTGTTACTGCAGTTGTATAGAAACACGGGTGTGTTGGGCATAGGGGACTCTAGCATTTACAATCAAGCATCACTCCTGTGACCCCAGTGCTTGTAATTCCCTCGCATAGTGCAGTGAGCTTTGCTGACTTGGGGCCTACTGCATATTATTGGGCAGCCAGTATTGGGCAGAGGTTTCCTGTTGTCCCACATAGCTGTCACTTGTCTGCAGCTATCCCAGTAGCCTACTCCATTCCCTTGCATACATGTGGCAGGTCTATACATATGCTACCACAGGCTATTACCCCATTCCTTTGTTGTAAAGAAGAGTGACTTACCTTGTGCCTGCAGCAGTTGAGAGAACAGTGCTTCAGGGCTGACTCTGTTGGATGCATGCAGTACACAGCCTAGATATGGTAAGGTACAGGTTGTGTAGTGTAGCTGTCATCCTTTTTACTATGTATGCAAGTCAAAGTTAGGTGTCAGTCTCTAGGTCCCTAGGTTGTCAGTGCATGTGCTATGCATTGCCTCTTTGCCAAGGCCAGGGCGTACTGGGCATGCCTATGTCTGCCTACAGGGACAGGCTCAGGGGGTTCCTCCTCCAAGTCCCCCTGTGGCTGTGAGGACGCTGGTACTGGTGGGGGGCTGTGTGTCCCTTCCCTGTAATGTTCCTGCTGCAGCTGTTTCCGCAGGATCATATTGTGTAGCTTGGCACATACTATGAACATGTGTGCACATGTGGCTGGAGAGTACTGCAAGGCTCCACCAGACATATCGAGGCAGCAGAACCATGACTTGAGCAGCCCAAACACACACTCTATGACATTTCTAGTTTGTATGTGTGCCTCATTAAGGCATTCTTCAGTAGGTGTATGTGCATTTCTGACGGATGTCATCATCCATGGTTCCAGTGAGTAGCCAGCATCCCCCAGTAGATGGCCGTATGGGATGTCCCCCCAGCAAAAGTCTTGTAGAGCTGTGAGGCATGCCAGATGTGGGAGTTGTCATAGCTGCCATGGCTACCAGCACACACATTCAAGATAATGCCCTGGGCAGTGCACACAGCCTGGCAGCTGATGGAGTGGTACCCCTTGCAGTTGACGTAGACTCTACCCTCTTCACCGGGAGGTGCTTTGATGTGCACATGAGTGCAGTCTATGGCACCCAGTACCTCAGGGTAATGTGCTACATGGTGGAAGAAATGCATATGGCTGACCCTCTCCTCAAGAGTGCAGGGTAAATAAATGTGCTCACTGGCATGTGCTTTCATGGCATCCAGGAACTGGTGGAATACCCTGAATGCAGACACCTGCAAAATCCCCATTATGTCCCTAGTTGGTCTTTGAAAAGTACCTGTAGTTAATATTCTAAGGGGTACACATACCTTTGTTTCCACTGAGATCGGCTTCCCTCTGTTGGCTCTGGGTCTGAGTTAAGGGCAACAAAGCTCAGTGAGTTCTTGTAGTATGTCCTTGTCCACACTGTAGTGCTCTACAATCTCCAGCTCATGTAGTCCCTGAAAGGGCACACTGGAACTGACCACTCTTCTCCTTCTCAGTCTCGGCCTGTTGTCAGCATCATCATCTTCACTGACCTCAGCTCAAACACACACAGATGTAGCAGAGCAGCAGCAGCTGCTTGCATTTTGTCAGCTAAAATTCCCAAGTGTGTACTCCAATGGTGCAGAGTATGTGAGAAAATCAGATTGTAGGGTGTAAGCATACTTTATAGTGGTGTGCTGCAATTGCAGCCTGTGTGATTGGCTCATTATGCTGCATTCCACCTGACAGGTATAGAATTGTGGTTTGAATGGGCCAGTGTCTGTTGAACAGGGCATATTGGTCATTTCTACCTGACTGGCTTTCCCAGGTTATTTATTTTTTCCCAATTCTTTCATTGCTAAGCAGTGTGGTGTGTCATGCAAACCGATGGCACTAGTGTAAACATTGCTCAGCAGTTTTGACACTCGCCCAACTATGGGTATGCTCAGCTTTTCTTAAACTAGCTAAAACATGCTCAGCAGCATCAGACACACACTCGTGCTTAGCTGTGCTTAGCTGAGCGCAAACAGGCGCTGCTGAGCTTCAATCTGCTTTAACATGCTGTGACACACCCCCTTTTAATGTTAACTACCTGTTCTACCACTACCTATACAGTTCTAGCACTACCATGGGTTGTATCTGTGGACACTGTAGCCCTTTTTGCTATTCAGTAAACCCAGCTCATTTACATACAGCTAATTGAGTATACCCATGATACTTCACTACTCCAGGGCCTGCCTCCATAGCAACCACCGACACCTGCCATTGTAATAGTCTGCATGCTGGGCACTATAATGCAATATATTTGCAAATGTCTACTTTACACTTTTTTACACTTTTTAAATTTTTTTTTCCATAACGGCATGTTTGCACATTACTGCGTGCCGTGCAAATGAAATATATGTATTAAAAAATATATTCATTTTTAAATGATTTGCATTGCTTTCTGGACACACTGGCCATAGTTTCGGCCATTTGCATGCCTATGGTACCATATCCACCATTTTTTTTTGGCTTTTACAGCCCCTGTTTAAAAATTACAGTCTGGTACACAGTTACTATCCGTGTACATTTCTTACACCAACACAGCACCTACACGGGTGGCTTTCTGCTTATTGGATCACAAATCAACCTAATTTGTATGGTTTTCACTAGTTTATGAGGTGATTTGCATTCAGCAGACATGTCCGTCTCCACACTTGCGCACGCCCTTCTGCCCTGTTACCTGGATCGCTCGGCGGCCATGTTCTGTGTTCTGGCCATAACACTATTCCTACATGGAGAATCGCTCCATGTAGGCTTTATTGAATTCCACCCATTGTCTGTTTGGGATCAAAAATAACAGTATCACTCAAATGCAAATAGCATTCAATATAAAAAAGTCACTAAAAATGTGTTTTGTGGTTTGGCTAGCCCCCACCCCTTCATCCCATTACTTATATACCAACTCCAAGGTGACTGCATCTTGAAGAAAGAAGAAATTTCCAGGATACCACAGCCTCAAACACTTGGGACAAAGTCTGCTAATTGCACACTAATGATCACACAAAACAGTGCCAATCATCATTCTCTTGACAACAAGCCTGGCACCCCAAAATGGTGGCAGTACAGATATGGAAAAGGCACAAATATGTGAAGACATTACTTTAAACAGCTGTGGAGGAGATGAGGTTCATTTATAAATAAAATTTAAGGAATTAATAGTAGAGATGAGCGGGTTAATGGTGCTGATAGAGAAGCAAACATGCATATTATTATTTCTTAATGTTTAAAGAAATAGAAAAGCAAGCATATAAGTAATGCAGATATTAAAGATGATAATATTTACCCAATGTCTTTAAAACAGCTACACTGTCATTTCTGCTAAATACGAAAATGGAGCAGGATACAGGAATAAATAAAATTTATTAAGCGCTTTCGTCAAATATTAGGATTGACTTCTTCAGAATACCCGACAGTCAGCAAGACCATCCTTTTATACATACAACAATTAAGCCATTGATTGAATACAATTGAATAATTGAATAATTAAGCATACAAATGTTTAAAGACATAGACTCCCTTGTTTTCTGAATTGTTTCTTTACCAGTAAGTTAAAATAATATAAGCCATTACTTAGTACCACTGTAAAAAAATGTATATATGTGGTAAATGCGTCCCCTAACACTAAATTACAAAAAATGCCAGCTTGTAGATATAATACAAAACTATCAACTGTTTTAGAGAAAATATGAACATCATATGTATAAATCTGTGCAACAAGCAATATATACAATAAAATATGTCCAGTAAAATCCCAAAATGTCTTGGAACAAACAATAATTAACATCAGTGCTATAAAAACTTACATAGAAATGAAAAACAAGGTGATAGTGTACACCTCATTAAAATAAAAAGTCTGCTTTAAGTTTTAAATAACTGGTGAGGGAAACCATATCGTTCAAACCTGGGCTAGTAGTGGCATTAACTCTGAGTTGCCACATAAGTTCTCTAAATTCAAGGAACCAGTCACTGGGTCCCCCTCTCTCATCCATTACTACCCTTTCCAGAATGATAAACTTGAAATTGTGGTTTGGAAATGTATTAATGTACTTTGCCAGGGCATTTCTGGTGTTGCCTCATATGTATGCTGATAAACACGTGTCCTGAAAGCATTTTTGGTCTTGCCAATATAAAACCCAGGACATGCCTGGCATATAGCAGCATACACTACTTGTTTACTCACACAATTACAATTCTGGTTGACATTTACCCATCCATAACCTTTAATAAAGATTCTGTCACACTCTAACATGTATTTGCATTGAGTGCAGTGCCCACATTTTGTCATTTTCCCAATACCAGGTTGTGTGATCTTACCACTGGACTCCAAGAGGTTCTTAATGCTGGAATCCTTTTTGTATATTATAACAGGGGAGTCACTCACCTTCCCTCCTATGATCTCGTCGCTCATAAGAATGAACCAGTTTCCTCACCAATATGTCCCGTATCAAAGGGAATTGTAAGTTGTATGTAAGAATAAGTCCATGTTGAAATGGGGCAGTTGTCGAAACCCTACTTTCCGAAGGTGCACAGAGTCTAGAAATGTCCAAACCCAACAGTGGGTAGAAATAACCTTCCACTCTCTTTTTGAATACTTCCTCAAGTAAAGGTATTACAAATTCTTCAGGATACCCCCTGTTGGCTAACATACCCAATAAAACATCCCTTTCCTTGTAAAAGTCATCAATTCTGCTGATCATGCTGGCCAATCTCACCCCTTGTCCTTTTATTAAGGATCTTTTTTGATGAAGGGGATGTCTGCTGTCAAAAATCAGGACAATTCAATGCCTTCCGAATGTGGGATGACATTGAATAAATCTTTGATCCCTTCGAAAGGCATTGAATTGTTCTATGATTTTTTTATGCCAACAGACTACATTCTCTCATACCAGGATTCTTACACTTAGGACTTTAATGGAATTAGTCCTGGAAAACAGTTTCCTGATTTTTGAGGGACATCTTTTTAAGCAAAAATCAGGTATTGCTATGGGGGCGGCCTGTGCACCAGTTTTTACTAATATTATCCTGACACAATGGGAATTGTCCCAAGTTTTCACATCTGAATGGATGACATACTGTTCATTCTATGGGCGGTACCTAGATGACATCCTTATTTTCTGGAGGGGGGACCAGGAGCAGTTGTCTGAATTCCTACTGTTTCTCAACTCCAGTACTACCTTTCTGGAGTTTACCATGGTAACTCATATGGAATCCATTAGTTACCTGGATATACAGATTTCCAAGGATCTGGAGAACAACCAGTTTTAGTCTAACATCTTCAGGAAACCCACATACTCGAACACCCGTCTTCATTTTGACAGCGGACATCCCCTTCATCAAAAAAGATCCTTAATAAAAGGACAAGGGGTGAGATTGGCCCGCATGATCAGGAGAATTGATGACTTTTACAAGGAAAGGGATGTTTTATAGGGTATGTTAGTCAACAGGGGGTACCCTGAAGAATTTGTGATACCTTTACTTGAGGAAGTATCCAAAAAGAGAGTGGAAGGTTATTTCTACCCACTGTTGGGTTTGGACATTTCTAGACTCTGTGCACCTTCAGAAAGTAGGGTTTCAACAACTGCCCCATTTCAACATGGGCTTATTCTTACATACAACTTACAATTCCCTTTGATACGGGACATATTGGTGAGAAACTGGTTCATTCTTATGAGCGACGAGACCGTAGGAGGGAAGGTGGGTGACTCCCCTGTTATAATATACGAAAATGATTCCAGCATTAAGAACCTCTTGGAGTCCAGTGGTAAAATCACAAAACCTGGTATTGGGAAAATGACAAAATGTGGGCTCTGCACTCATTGCAAATACATGTTAGAGTGTGACAGAATCTTTATTAAAGGTTATGGATGGGTAAAAGTCAACCAGAATTGTAATTGTGCGAGTAAACATGTAGTGTATGCTGCTATATGCCAGGCATGTCCTGGGTTTTATATTGGAAAGACCAAAACTGCCTTCAGGACACGCGTTTATCAGCATACCTATGATATAACTAAAGGCAACACCAAAAATGCCCTGGCAAAGCACATTAATACATTTCCAAACCACAATTTCAAGTTTATCATTCTGGAAAGGGTAGTAATGGATGAGAGAGGGGGACCCAGTGATTGGTTCCTTGAATTTAGAGAACTTATGTGGCAACCCAGAGTTAATGCCACTACTAGCCCAGGTCTGAATGATATGGTGTCCCTCACCAGTTATTTAAAACTTAAAGCAGATTAATGAGGTGTACACTATGACCTTGTTTTTCATTTCTATGTAAGTTTTTATAGCACTGATATTAATTATTGTTTGTTCCAAGACATTTTGGGTTTTTATTGGACATATTTTATTGTATATATTGCTTTTTGCACATATTTATACATATGATGGTCATATTTTCTCTAAAAACAGTTGATAGTTTTGTATTATATCTACAAGCTGGCATTTTTTGTAATTTAGTGTTAGGGGACACATTTACCATATATATACATTTTTTACAGTGGTACTAAGTAATGGCTTATATTATTTTAACTTATTGGTAAAGAAACAATTCAGAAAACAAGGGAGTCTATGTCTTTAAACATTTGTATGCTTAATTATTCAATTATGCAATTGTATTTAATCAGTGGCTTAATTGTTGTATGTATAAATGGATGGTCTTGCTGACTGTCTGGTATTCTGAAGAAGTCAATCCTAATATTTGACAAAAGCGCTTAATAAATTTTATTTATTCCTGTATCCTGCTCCATTTTTGTGCTTTTTGTTACTTGGTGTTTTTCTACAAATTTCCGGTATTCATTTCTGCTAAATAGTTATGCAGAGCAACTCAAAAGGTATGAGAATTGGAGATTTCTTATCTCAGAGTACAGAGTTCCAATATATCAGATGTAAAGCTAGTGAAATCTCTTTTGAAAATAAACAATGAAAGGGACTTCTTTGTAATGTGCATGATACAAGCTGAACAGATCTAAGAGAAAAAAATAAAGTGGAAGCTAAAGTGAATGGTTAAATTTTTTTTTTTCTTTTCTGTCTAACATTTGCCTTAAAAACGTTTCTACTAATATTATCAAGGTGCATGAAGTACCTTGATTACATTCCAAAATCAGGAAAAAGATAAACTTATTAAGCATGTCCCCCTAGTACAAGACCCAGTCTTAACAGCATTTAGGGGTGCTTAACAGAAGCTTTTTAATAGCCTCCCACTAGGGACTAGCAGTGGACAGTGTCAGCTGTTGAGGAACAGTGGCAGAAGGTAAAAACCTTTTAGAAATTGTTAAGAGATTCACTTTTCCCCATTTGTTAGCAAAAATGTATAAAAACAGAAGTGTCTTAACAAATTTTAAAGCCATTAGTTCTGCACGTGAGCATTTTGTTTCTGCCTGACGTCCATACTTACTCCACTATTCCTGATTTTGCAGAATGCCACAGATTTTGTCTCATATTTTTGCTCTGTCCTGTAATTTTTTTGATTTTCTCATAAAACAATGAGGTTTACAGTCTGTGAGTAATGTCAAACATTATAGATCCATATTTCTTATTGTTCAGAAAATGCACATTGATAGAAAAGCTGTTGTTCTATATCACCTTTTTAAGTGAATCATCACAATGTTTAAAAACTGTCCCTCATTTTGATCCTTTGCCCCCTCCTCCAATTATCTTTGGATGTGTCAACAGTTCTTAAGCAAAGACGTTGAGATGCATGCTGCCATCTGCTTGACAGCATACCCCTCAACCTCTTAGTGCAAAAAATCTGGGCAAAGCCTGACAGAATGGGGGACAAAGGTCCCAAAAAGGACAGATTTTAAATACTGATCTTTAAACTTGGAAAGTTGTTAGAATAACAGGATTTGTTTTAGCATGCATTTTTCTGATGGGTATGAAGTCTGAAATACAAATGTATATTATTATTTAGTGACTTCAGTCCTCAGCTCATCCCAGTAATTTGGTGGAAAATCAGAAATTTTATGAGGAAAAGACCAAAAATATGAGGCAAAAGTCTGGACAGTTGAGAGATATGTTTGACAGTCCCACTTAAAAAAAAAACAGTAAAACACTTTATCCCCCTACACTTTTACTTTCTTTTTCTGTAACTTGTATTACATGGAGCAGATAAGACTCGACACAGTACAAAGAATTATGACTAGGGTCTCTAATCATAACCCTTTATTATTTGTGCTTGATATGAATATCAGGATTCACATGTCAATCTGATCTTTTGGGTATCTATGTATCAAATGGGTCTATATTATGTAGCTGAAGGTACTAAATCTCGACTACCCTTTCATCAAACAGCCACATCATTTATTTCTTTCCAGGGGAAAGAAATCGGTAGGCCAACTACGCTCGACACAATATAACAAACACTATGAAGTGGGGGGCTTCACCCCCCCACCCCCTAACTAAACATACTAACTCTGAGATCGCATTACAGTGGGAAAAAGGGCAGAATTAAAACAATGCCCAACCGATTTCTTTTCCTTGGAAAGAAATCAATGATGTGGATGTTCGCTCAGGTGGACGTTCGACACATATGTGTCAATAAAAGGGTAGTCGAGATTTAGTACCTTCGACTACATAATATAGACCCTATCAAACACATAATAAGCTAATTATGATCTGAGACCAAACTATAAGCCTGTATGTTGTATACTGGTGCCTTTTGGAATAGTCAAATATGAACAAAATTGAAATGCTAAAAAATAGGGTATTTAACTACATATTAATGATCTTGTTGCTTTTCAGAATGTATACTGATAAAAAGAAAGAAAGAGCGTGGCCTTGCGTAAATCTAACAGAAAAGCAGCTGCATGATACAAAAGTAGGAGGGTTAGGCTGTAATACCCTCGGTAAGATCACTGGGATTTTGTCATTAATATTAATAAAGACATCAAGACCTCTCTCGAAGCTACTTGTTAAGTTTAATGTTATTGCAGCTTTCTGTGTGTTTTTCCTGTAAAAAAATAGTTAATGTGAAGCAAATATAATGTAGATGTTAACACACATTTGAAGTCTATTAACGTAAGTAGTTTTGAAAATATTTGATTGGGAAGATGCAGCAAACTCCAGTTCAATGCTGGGTTTTTCCTGCCCATCTAAAGTATCTAATAAATAAATGATGTTAAGCTTTAATAAAAGTTCCATCAGCATCAGCTAACCAATATTTTACTGCCGCTCGCACCTGTGCTTGTTTTTGGTGCAAGGTTTGATTCCCTCAGGTTCCAGTGCTAACTGTGCGACTCTGAGCAAGTCACTTAACCAGACACCATTCCCAGGCTGAGTCTGAAAATGGTTCATGGAGATCAGTGCTTTACCCTGTAAAACAATGCAAATAAATAAAATAATAAATAAACCTCAGCAAAGTTAAGCAAGTAGTCATGACAGAAATATGGTAATAAATGTAATGGGAAAAGTCAAGGTACCAACAGAGTTGGAAACATAATATTTTTCAACAATAGGACTGTCCCACATACTTAAGAAAACATAACTCTGATACTTAGAATATGAAATCAGAGTGTAGGGATGCAGAAGTGATTCCAGTTAAAACTCTTTAAAATGGCAACATTAGTGAAGTTAGTGCAAAGACATTCCTAGTGCCATTCCCACCTGGTGAACTAAGAAATATATGAAGGTCTTCATGTAGGAAAATAATCTAAATTTGAAATACTCCTTGGCTTGACAGCATAGCTCCTGAAAGACTAGGGCACAAAATAGAACACCTGTGCAACTCCCTGAGCCTTGGGGCAAGCTCAAATGGGGTTATACCTAAATTTAGTATCTGCACAGATGATGAATAATCATAACTCCTTACTACTATCTGCACATTCCCAGTATTGTATACTGAGCAGGAGTCAAGTGACCCACGCTATGTAAAACGTGTATTGGAAAGCCAGACCAGAGCTAAGTTGCAGAAACACAAAGAGAGTGAGACAGACAGAGAGAGAGAGAGAGAGAGAGAGACGTAAGTAACTGAAGAATTTTAACTATGGCACTTTACAAAACAATTGGAAGGTTCCACCTAAAATACTTTGTGCATATTATGGAGGCTACATGTGCATAAGGCCCTGCTAACAAGGAAGCACTTCAAATTATAGTGTGAGTATAGTGTAGCACCATAACAGCAAAATGTAAGAAAAGACTAAGTACAACATTTTCAGTATAATGAATGAAAGAAGAAAGAGGGAAATATAAAATATGCAAATAAAACATAAGCTGTCCTTATTTAAGGATAAATAAGCACAGCATGTAGATGTGAATGTGGCAGGATAAGAAGTAAGGTAAGGAAACATCACTTTAGATGAAAAGCAGCGAGTCCAAGGACCCCCAACAAGGATGGTAGGACCAGCTGCAACAAAGGAAAATTAATGATATAACTACACTTGTGGGGAATACAAGAAAAATAATTGTAAAACATTTTTTTTCTCTATGATGAAAGTTGATGCTATTGGCCTTTACTGATGTTTATCTATCCATGCCTGATTGTGTGTGTGTATATATATATATATATATATATATATATATATATATATATATATATATATATATATATATATATATATATATATATATATATACACGAGTTAAATAAGAAACAAATAAACTCACTGAAAACAAAAACGGAACACCACTGCAGCCAGAACGATACAGGGCATACTATGTATTTGTTTTCACCCGCTCTCCTTGTTATTGTTGCCCTTTTAAGTTTCATCGTTGCCCCTTTAAGCAACATTGTGGCGCTTGTGGTGATGTCGTCAACAAGCGCCAGTTACTTTGTTTTAAATGCATTTGGTTTTAATCCTTTCAACTGCTGATGAAGCTTCTGGCTTTCTGGAAGCGAAAACGCTGTTTTGGTCTTGAAATAAATTGCGTTTCTTTTCTTTTACATCGTTCTGGCTGCAGTGGTGTTCCGTTTTTGTTTTCAGTATATATATATATATATATATATATATATATATATATATATATATATATATATATATGCCGACCATAATATTTACTTCTCATTAAACATATAACACAAGCAACTTCCATAGTTTGAAGCTGTCAAGAGTCAGCCAAGAGTCTTAAGAACTGTATATTCCATATTTACCATTGCTTCATTCAATGTTACATTTGAGAAATTCAGATTAATTACCAGAAGCAAGGAGGTAGAATGGTTTGCAAGAAAAGTAATACTAGATATGTTTCTGCAAGCCTTATGATACAAAATCGTCTAAAGAGCAGCAGTGAGCCTTATTCAGATATTATAATTCCAGGAATGATTTCTGACTCTACTGCAGACTGAAGAAGTTTTAGGAGTAGGCTAATATATTCATGCTCTGATTCTGTGCTTCTCATGCAAGCCTATTATCCCAGAAATGAAAATTAAGCTCTCCCCTCCCCCATGACATCAGATATAGAAACTGCAGTTATTTGAAAAAAATAAAGCTTATAAAGTACACATTTTTTCTTTTTTCTTTTGGTCCTAACAAATCCTTTTACTTCAGCGTATTTGTATATGTTATATAGTAGTGACCTATGATTACATTAAGATGTAACAAACAAATGAATAGCTTCTGAGTTGCTTTTCTCTTTCTGATAGGGGTAGGGAATGAAGAAAAATGTTCTATTCATTATACCTCTATTAATGGACATAGCAACCATGAGAGCCTGTGGTAACTCCAGCTAATGGGTTTTGTTAACAGTCTATTCCATTTGCTGTTGCATGACTCAAGGCTGCATTGCAACCAATACATGGATTTAAATTTAGCTTAATGTAGCAACATCGATTAGAAGGCTGACATCCACAGTGAATGCTATGTTCAGATTTGTTTTCTTGGGGATTTTGATATGCAAGTTCTATATTCTAGGTTTTCCTTCTCTTAATAAAGTATTACTATTCATATTCATTAAAAACAGGAAAGCAGGTATAACAGTTGTTAAGTGAATTAAAAAGCTAATATATTTAGAAGAACATATTCACATATCTGTAATGCTAAAAGCAAAATCTTGCACTGCACCCTAAAACCCCCTGAGAGCACATATATACTTTGCTCATCATTAACAAGGTGCTAATGCTGTTAAAATATGGAGTCATATTAATCAAAGGCTAAGTCAGTTAGCACTAATACTAATGTATATCAGAATCTTTCTCCATCCAGCCTTCTCTCTATCCTTTTCTCAGCTATAATAGGCATATACCCTTAAAATGACAGTAACCCCAAATACACAGTCCTAAATCACAAGGTACATATTTCTATTCAGGGATTCACTTCCTATAAGAGTGCCCCAAAGTTCAGCTCTAAATCCCCGGCAATACATGTAGTTATAACCTCCAGTCAGATGCAGAGGGGAGCAAACAATTCAAATTAACATTACAGTGTCTTTGACACTGTTTGCTCTTTCCTTGATGGTATGGTCATCAATACTATAGGTTTATGCAGTAATCTTACTCACATGACTCAAATATGTAAGGGCAGAAACAAGCAACTCAGGTGTCAGAGCCCTTGCTTCTGATCTACAAATCCAAGGTTCGATTCCTACCTGACTATATTGCATGTGATTGTAGAAGAAAAAGGGAAAATACAAGTGCAACTTCTCTTTTAAATGCAGCATTATGGTGTGGACACATGGAGCTGCATTATTTACTGGTGGCATAACAGCAGTGAACATCACATAATGACCACTTGTTCTCTAAGGCAGAAAGCTAAGGTGACCCAATGCCATCAGGGATTTAAACATGCTCACTACTTCTTTGATTGTTGGAAGATTGGGTTCCTTCACTTCTAGAAGTTAAAACTTATTCATGAGAGTAGAAATGGAGGATTTAAAAAAAAAGAAAAAAACAAGAAACACAGAATATAACAAAAAACTATATATATATATATATATATATATATATATATATATATATATATAATTGGCAAATGCACTTATCACATGCTGAAACAAAAAAAGAAATGAAGAGGGTTTCGAATAAGCATCCTCAGTGGTCCTTTTGAATCTTTTTAAAGTTTTTTTCAAGTTTTTAGCTTCTGGTATTTAGGCCCTATACTTGAGCAGGTTTCTGATTGTTTGTACCAAACTGAACTGAGGTGGGCTACCAGCCACAACTCTGAGCTGAGCTACGAGATGACTAGAGGCTTCTTAGCTTCCAAAAAACATAAGTTGCCTGGTTTTTGTTTTTTTTTTGCTTATTTATACGAGATCAGACAGGAGTCCCCGTGGACTATGATGTTTGCAGATGACATTGTGATCTGTAGTGAGAGTAGGGAACAGGTGGAGGAGACCCTGGAGAGGTGGAGATATGCTCTAGAGAGAAGAGGAATGAAGGTCAGCAGGACTAAGACAGAATATATGTGTGTGAATGAGAGGGAGGATAGAGGAATGGTGAGGATGCAGGGAGTAGAGATGGCGAAGGTGAATGAGTTTAAGTACTTGGGATCAACAGTTCAGACTAATGGTGAGTGTGGAAGAGAGGTGAAGAAGAGAGTACAGGCAGGATGGAGTGGGTGGAGAAGAGTGTCAGGAGTGATTTGTGACAGACGAGTACCAGTACGAGTGAAAGGGAAGGTCTGCAAGAGGGTAGTGAGACCAGCTATGTTATACGGGTTAGAGACAGTGGCATTGACAAACAGGCAGGAGTCAGAACCTGACGTGGCAGAGTTGAAGATGTTAAGATTTGCACTGGGTGTGACGAGGATGGACAGGATTAGGAATAAGTATATTAGAGGGTCAGCCCAGGTTGGAAGGTTTGGAGACAAAGCCAGAGAGGCAAGATTACGTTGGTTTGGATGTGTGCTGAGGAGGGATGCAGAGTATATTGGGAAAAAGATGCTAAGGATGAAGCTGCCAGGTAACAGGAAAAGAGGAAGGCCTAAGATAAGGTTTATGGATGTGGTGAGAGAGGACATGCAGGTGGTTGGTGTGACAGAGCAAGATGCAGAGGACAGGAAGAAATGGAAACAGTTGATCCGCTGTGGCGACCCCTAACGGGAGCAGCCGAAAGAAGAAGATACTGTTTGCTGCACTTTTTGTTGCCTGCCTTTTACTTTTATACTGTATTTATATGCTGTGTACTAAACTACACTGTTGTACTGCAATTGTCTGCATTACTATGCCTGTTAAATTGAACTGCATTGCTGTTTTCACTGTTTGCAAAGCTTTTTTGCTATTTCATTGTTTGTTAAGTATTTACTGGTATTTTTCACTTTTTTAAATCTATCTGTTCTGCTTGTTCTGGTTTTCCACCAAGTAGCATTTAAGTAACTCATCTGTTAGCTGTTTAAAACATTCTTTAGAGCCTCTTTTCTGTTTTTCTGCTGTTTTAAACTTTTTTTAGTGTCTCACTGCTATTTGTCTCCTGTGTTAAACGTTCTTTAGTGTTTCCCACTGAAACTAGGGTAGGTAGTAGCTGTAGCATAGTCCAGATACAGGCTCACTGGATCTGGGTCTTTTTGTAGTGGTTGTTTATTCTGAGCACATTTTCCAGGCCATCTTGTACTGGAAGGGGGCTATCTGCACTTTAGTGAGAGGATTGTGTTGACTGGACCCTGTCTGGTAAAGGGAGGTCAGTCTAGGGCTTGGAATAAGCATTCTCATTGGTTCTTTTGAATCTTTTTACATTTTTTTTCTAATTTTTAGCTTCTGGTATTTAGGCCCTGCATTTAAGCATGTTTCTGCTTGTGTGCTGTGGTATTGTCTGCCAAAGCCAGACAGTTAAATTCAATTATTTTTCCCTTAGATACAACTGTAGCACACTAGTGTAGGCCTCATCTTCAGTGCTTTCTTGGTTAAAGAAATACTGCTATTGAACTGTAACCTATTAAACCACCTGCAAAAAAATAAAAATAAACAAATAAATAAATAAATAAAACCCCAGACATAAATAACCAACCATTGAGCTCCTCCATGAATGATTCTGAAAAGCCACCCCTAGTGACAACAGTCTTCAACCTAGCATTATAGACAGTTGAACTACCCTTGTTTCTCCTGCCAACCTTATTGACTTGGGTCTCTTGAGGCAGTGCAGCAATTGCCTCATGTACACTGACAACCCTTTACTAATAACTCATTCTAGTACAAAGTGCGAGATACACATCTACACCAAGAATATTGAATCCATGCTCTCTCGCACTCAAAATTGTAACATGGAAGTGGTTGTCAACTCATCCACCACTGCACATACACATAGTACCACTACACATACACATAGTATGCATCAAGCACAAAAATCAACATACACAGAGGGTCTCTCAAAAAACTTAGCAAAACAACAGAGACCTCCAAAACACAAGACTGCTACAACTTACACATTCCCCACAGCACCCATGACACATAGCAATACTAGTGTCTCACCCACCAAACCCATAAGGCATAACACTCAAAGCACACGTTTTCTTGTCTTTGGAAACTCAGTAGTGAGATACACGGATGTTCCACTCACCAGGCTGGGCAAAGAGAAAGTGATGGTCAGCTGCCAGTCCAGTGCCAGGATTTGTCAGATCACTCATGCACTCAAGTCTCTCAGCAACAAGTACCATTATGACTCTGTCATAGTTCGTGTTGGTGTGAATGACCTGAGACGTACCTCACTAGACTATATGAAGAGAGACATGGTTGAGCTCTCTGAATATGTGTCCCATGCAGGTATGTCCCTAGCCTTGAGCAGAAAACTACCTTCATCTAGAATGATGCCACAGTATAAACAAAAAATGATTGATTTCAATAACTGGCTTAGATTTTGCTGTCATTCAAATGGGATCCAGTTCCTGTCAGCCTGGGAAGCGATGGTCGACAAACCGCACTGCTTTGCCACAGACAGTTTACACCTAGCACCTCTAGGCTTTTGGCTGCTGGCAAAGACTCTTGCCACCCCATACTGCCTTTTTAGGCAAGGCCTTGAAAACAGCATTAGTGATGTGAAATTAACCATTCAGAACAAAATAAGGGATATGCTGCTAAATGCGAGAGAGCTTAAACCAAAAACTGCACTCCCTGGAAGCACTTCTATCAATAGAAGATGTAGATGTCTGTGCAGTCACGGAAACCTGGTTCAAAGCCCTGGTCTTACAAGGCTACAATGCCTTCCACACCACAAAATGAACATGTGAAAACCAAAGGAGATGGTGTTTATATATATATATATATATATATATATATATATATTAGAGATAAATGGACCTCCTGTCTAGTTAGACTGGACAACTCCATGGAGTTACTCCAAGTCCAGGTTACAGTGGGTAAGAACCCCCTTCAATTCATAGCTAATTATAGGTCCCTCTCCATGGGTCACTATGCCCATGAAGCCTACTTGACCAAATTGGAGACAATATAAATTTTACAAAACACTCTGGTTATGCAGAATTTTAATTATCCCACCATCAACTGGGAAACCTCAGCTAGCACTAACTCACTAGTGCAAAAGTTCCTTGATTTTGTTAACTCAAATGCTCTGGAACAAATTATTCATACCCCGACAAGAAGAAAAAACATTCTAGATCTGGTCCTCACTGACATGTCAAACAGATGCACTGCCATAACTGTTGGACACTCATTAGTTAAATCTGACCACAAAACAGTCACCTTCGAGCTGGCACCAACACCAGAACTCACAATGGGTGAAATCAGACTAAAAAAACTTCACCAAGGCAAACTATGCCCTCCTAGGTGAAGGTATAAATGCATTTCAAGCCCCATGCCAAGCTAGAAGTGGTAACTATGCCGAAGCTTACACTAAAGCCCTCTATAACCACTTGCATAAGGGTAAAAACTCAGATGTACCAGAAAGAATCAAAGCTACAGCCCCAAGTAAAAACAAGCTGCCATGGCGGACATCCAGCATTAACAAACTTTACAATAAATGCAAAAATTTGCTGTCCAAGAAAACTAAGGCAAGGCCCCAACAATGGACAAGCACCCTCCTCAGCCTCAGCAGGCAAATAAGATAACTTGTCAAATCCTCTAAGGGCTCCTTTGAGAGAAGCTTAGCAAGTGCAGCCAAGGATAACCATAAGGCCTTTTACAGCTATGTACATAGCCTAAAGGTTAGGACCCAAGTATGTGCAGAACTAGTGACCAACGGTATGACACACACTGACCCCATAGATATAGCAAACCTGCTAGCTGATTGATTTGGTGAACGTTTCACTCCCTTATCCCCTCCTAACTTATCACAAACCTTCCCCAAACCCCCCACCACCTACAGGTCCTCAAAGCCTTGTCCAAGGCAAAAAACACAGCCTGTATGGGACCAGACTGTCTTCTAAACAGGCTAAAACATAAACTAGCATCACCATTAAGTACCCTTTTCAATCATAGCCTAATACAGGCTTTGTTCCTGCAGAATGGAGAAAAGCAACAGTTATTCCCCTCTACAAAGGTGGCCAAGCAACAGACCCAGGGAATTACAGACCTATAGAACGTATCATTATGGACCTCATAAATAAAGACATAGGTGACCTCCAAACCCTGGATCCTACCCAATTCTGCTTTGTCAAGGGCAGATCCTTCCTGTTAAATCTGGTGGACTTCTTTGAAAATGTGAACAAGACCACAGATGAGGGAAATCTGTGCACACAGCATACCTCAACTTGGAAAGGCTTTCAGTACAATCCCACATTCAGGCATTACCAATAAACTTAGCAAACTAAATGCAAACCCCTTCATTGTAAGATGGGTTGCCAACTGGCTCACATACCTGACACACACTATCAAAGTGGGTGAATCCACATCAGCCAGCAGACCTGTTACCAGTGGGGTGCCACAGGGGTCAGTGCTGGGCCCCCTACTGTTTGGTATATACTTCTCAGAAGTTCAGGTCAAAATTAAGGGGTTGTGGCTGACCACAGATGACTGCAAACTAGGTGCAATCTTTGAATCCCCAAATGATGTCACTATACTCCAGGAGGGTCTCACACAGACCAACGACTGGTGTATTAGTCATGGTCTTAAACTGAATGCAAAGAAATGCATCATCATTCCCTTCAGTACAAACAATGTCCCTTCACACTATCAAATCAACAACAATACCCTAAGTACCCACAAAGTGGTAAGGAACCTGGGATCACAAGTTGACTGCAACCTTAACTTTGACCACCATGCATCTACTGTAGTATGGAAGGCTTTCCATGTAGCACACTTGATTAGTAAAGGCATCACTTCAAGAGCAAAAGAGGTTATAACCTGTCTATACTCAGCACTAATCCAGCCCATAATTGAGTATAACGCCCCATTTGGCATGTACAGTACAAAGCACCTGCAGCAACTGGACAGACCTCAGATGTTTCTGACAAAGAAGATGAAGGGGCTCCAGCATTTGCCTTATACAGACCAACTAAAGTCCCCAGTCACTATATTCCATATCATACATACTTCTTAGGGGCGATATATGCCTGGCCTACAGAGCAATCCAAGACTAAAACCTAATGAACTTGCTGCATATCAGTAAATCAAACAGGACTAGGGCTACCCATTCCAGGAACCTAAATATGGTCTGCGACTTAAATAGGACATGCTAGAGGGACAGATTTATCTCCCAGTGACTTCCACATCTTTGGAACAGGCTACCAATTTATGTGAAACAGAGCACCGCTATGACACTGTTCAAGTGGAACCTGAACGAGTGTATGGGGCACAGTAAATTCTTACCAGGGATGGTGCCCACAACCCTCCTGGACATGGGCAGTCATCACTAAATACAGTCTTGGGTATTGACTAACATTTCCATAGTATTACATTGGGATGAAATGGCTAGGCTAAAAATGACCTCTGGGTCGACAGCTTAGTAATCTCCTATGATCCCATGAAAATTTGTTTTTGGTAAAGTTAGTCAAATTATGTCACAGTTGAATTTCAGGAGGTTGATTATTACATAATTCAGGAATATTTTTTTTTCCTCAATTTTGCGATCCTGGAGTTAGTTTATTTAAGTTCCAGGGGTATGGGGGGCAAATGGTAAAAGCAAGTTCTTTAATGTTAATTGGTGATCACAAATGTAATACATTGGTTTACATCTGTGATCACTTTATTTAAATTGTTTATTCTTGCGATAACAGTTATTGCCAATGACTTTGTCAATGTGTTTTCTATTGATAAGTCTTATTGGTAATAATTCATTATATACTGATACATGCACACACACTCATATATATATATATATAAATATATATATATATATATATATATATATATATATATATATATAGTGTATATAGACACACATACACATGACATTTATTTATTTACAAGTGTCTTAATATCTCTATGGACTTAGGACTGTCACTAGGTAACTGTGACACAGACCATGCCTCAGTTTAAGGACAATCTCTAACATAGTTCACTAATAGTTGCTCAACTCCATTATATATTCATAACAGCACAAATGTATCCACAAAAGCTGCAGATGCTTCCTTCTGTGAGATATGTCTGCTAGCTGGGGTTTCTATCTTTGCTTCACATATTGTCACTTTTCGGCTTCAGAGCCTAAGTTTTTTTTAATAACAGGTCATCTTCTGACAAGGCATGTGGCAACACAAAGCCAATTAGATGACCTACTTGTTCCCTAGAGGATGCTGACATTTGTTCTCCTGAGGAAAATCTGCAGTTTGTTTTTGACATATTTCCTTTGTACTAGTACAGAATTGCTGTTCATAGCTGACCTGGGAATGTGAACTCTGACTAGCTGAAAGTGAGACATCCATGTAAAGTCATGTTTGTGTCTTTAGCTGCTAATACAACTCCTTTACTGGCATGTAATATTGTATTGTCTGTACAGTGAGCTTTGCATGTTTAGCAGATCAGTTCTTAAATCTCAGTGATCTTTTCATCAGACCAGCCCCGACAGTGATTGGTAGTACAGCCAATGGATTCGGTACATTTGGTAATACAGCCAATGGATTCAGTACATGTCCAGTAGAAGGTAGTCTTGAACATGTCCCAGCACCTCTCAACCTAAATCTTCAGTGACAGGCAGTGCAGAGGGCTTTTACTGGAGGCATTGTGAAAAACCAGTGGAAATACCAAATCTTGAAGGGTGCCTGTTGTTGAATTTCTTTAATGTCCATTTGAGCTGCCTTCAGTGTTTTGACAGGGCATGGTGTTTGGGACAGCTGTACTAAAGTGTTGGCCAGTCCAATACTTACTGACACCTCTGAATGTCCCTCAAGATGTGGCCATCTTTTAATCACAGGGTATGAAATGATATCTTTAAGCAGGTTCTACATCTTGAACTGTGGCATCGGTGGTGGTGCTACGGTAGCGTTGTCGCCTCAAAGCAAGATGTTGTGCCATTCGATTCTCAGCTAGAGCGTCTTCTGTGTGGAGACATGCGTGAATGGGCGTAACTTTGTTGAAGGTTGTGTGTCAGGGCTGGCAAACTCGGCACGTAAAAAAATCTACTGCCAATCATTAGCGGACTGGAGTTCCGCTGTGTCGACCCCTAACCGGGAAAAGCCGAAAGACACAAACAAAAAGTATTTCAGCAAGTGTTCTTATACTTATGTTTCTGAAAGTTGTGTTTATGCTGACTTGGCCCTACTGTACAAATTCACTCTGGAAAAGAATGCAGCTGAAACTTTTTTTGAATAGCCCCTTCTTTCCTGATGGTTTCTTTAAGTAGATCAGAATTAAATCAATGATGTGTCTACTAGAATTATGTATATAAACTTCTATAATGATAATAGGGATGGGAAGTTATTCCTACCAGTAACATATATAATACAGTGGGCAAGGGATGGGTACATGAGCAGCACCAGTGCTGCAATTCCATGTAATGGGGATAATTAGCTGAAGCATGGTAGTTCCATGTTCCATTCCAGTACTGTCACTGTAGTGCAACATAATGGGGGGGGGGGGGGTAGTCCTGAACTGAAATACTCTTTAATACAACATATCTCACAGTACCTGTCAAGAAAGATCAAGGGTTAATATTTAAAGAGCATTAAACCCATACAAACATCAGCATATGATATAACCTGGTTATAGGAATTTCAAATAAATATTCCTTCCATATCTCACAGTACCTGTCAAGAAAGATCAAGGGTTAATATTTAAAGAGCATTAAACCCATACAAACATCAGCATATGATATAACCTGGTTATAGGAATTTCAAATAAATATTCCTTCCATGTGCAGGAAGTATCTTTTTCACATATTTTAATAAAGTAAACTATTTAAGATACCCTGCATTAGTACATCGGTATTGCATGCCAAATTAAATCTGTAAAAATCAGAAAAAAATATATAGTAATTCTAAGAATGTCATATGATATGTGAGGAAACAGTCATAATCTAAACTGAAGAGGCAGAAATTCATAAAAAGTTAAATATTATTTAGCTTCCACTTTAAAACTTTAACTCTTTGTGTAACAACACAGTGAAGAACCAACTCAACAAGTACATCTGGTTGGGAATTCAACCCGACAAATAATTAAATGTCAATATTTTTTTGCAGGGCACAAGTCCCTCAACATTCCTCACACCTCCATAATTATATAAATAGTAATCCTAAAGTCATGCAGACATGGAAAAAAGGAAATCTCTGAAAACACACAAATCACTGCCACAGTTAAAAGGAATAACCAAATTCCTACCAGACTCAGTTTTCATTCAACATTTAAATGTTTACATAATTTGCTGTATAAACGTACATCATTTATAAAACATCTTTTGCCTGGTACCTCTACAGATGATTGAGGTAAAATGCTTTGAGCATTAGTTGTCCCCAGAAAAAACACCAAAAGACATAATGTCAATCAAAATGATTACCGACAAGCCGAAAAAGAAAAGACTAAAAATCCAGTTAAAGAGCGAATCTCAAAGATCAATCACTCTTCTTCTTCTTTAAACATCTTTTTTTTGCAGAGGGCAAGCCTCTTGCACCCCCAATGTGAGGGGGGAAAGCTCCCCACATCTGCTGAACTTATATACCAACTCTGAGATCACCATACCTCAGAGGAAAGAGAATATTCTGAGAAATGACCATCTTGGACTTAGTATATGAGTCTGTTTTTCGGCCATTCACTCTCCATATTTTGGGACTCGATCTAGGGGGTCCCAACACTTTAAATGCTTACCTTGTTCTCCATAGGAAATTATAGCCAGTGTTGATTCTAAGTTTTTGCCAGCAATGATTCAGTTCTTTGGGGAGATTTCTCCTTTCTTAAATGTTGGTGCGAATGTAGAGTTGGCATTTATATAAGTTTTTGGGGTCTATCACCCTAGGGTGGTGCAGTAGGCTTGACGCCCCCTTTAAAAACACAGAGTTGATTTTTTTTCACTCTTTGTGTTTCAGGCATTATTTTTTGGCATTTTTGGATTGTCAACATTGTGGACATTAATGATTCATAGTAGAACCATTCTGCTATGGATTCAGTGAAACTAACATGAAGAAAAGATAAGCTATAACGTATCTCTTTACTCGTTTTAATTATTTATTTAATATTTGTTAACTGGGTAAAATCCCACTGACTCAAAGACCCTTTTTCAGGGTAAACTTAGCCAGCAAGGGCTTTAATGTGTAAGTACAAAGCTATGACAAGAATATAAATCCACAGCAAGAAAAGAAAATGGTACAATGAATAATTTTATAACAAGTAGCTTAGCACAAACAAATAACATCCAGCTAAGTAAATTAGTTAAATCCAGTTAAGTACATTAGTTAATATAAGTCAAGTATTTTTTTAATAGTTTATTAATAACAAAAATAGCAGCAGAGATAGAGAAGACTAGGGACAGGGCAATGGTAACAAGGGAAGTGGGAGCCCCAGTCTGGCAAGTGAGTCATGTTTGACTGCAGAAAACCAAAATTGTACAAAAACAGCACACCATCCCATTAAAAAATGACTTTGACTAAATAAGATGGGGTCCATTTTAATTATTGTTTGGAACATCATCTCTAAAATAAACTTTCTAGCAGAGCCGACTGTGCTAACACCACCTTCTAGTACAAAACTCATTCCCATCACATAATAGCTCTTGAGAGGCTCAAGCAAACATAACCTACTGAAAAGTGCAGTTTTTTTTCAACTTTCCAATAATGCACTTTTTAGCAGATGCCAATAATACTCAGAACAAGCTGACCTGTGGCACTGGAATCTTGTCAGGAACTAGACCTCCAAATAATGTAACATCATCTTCAGATTGTAAGTCCTCTCCCCACAGACCCCAGCAGGTACAAAACACAGTATCTCAAAATGGAATCAAAAAACAGAAAACAAGAAACACTGCAAAAATTTGAGCTCAGTCTCCTACCATCCCAGAAAGCCATCTTCAGTACTGACCAATCTCCATGTTCAGCTACATATTCACAACTGCAAACAGAATCCGAATTGTCAAGTGCTGCAGTCTCAAAGGAAAAAGCCTCAGCATAAAAGAGGATAAAGAGAAAAGGGAGATGTACACAATTCGCCCCTTTCAGCTGAAAAAATACTTCTGACCACTAAATCTTCATCTTTATTTCCACAAAAGAAGGATTCAGGAGCCAAACTATCCTTCAACAATGCATAAGCATTAGAAACAGACAATAATTTAAGCCCTGCTCTCATGAGGGCTTCACCCACTCCATCTACAAACAGGTAGGACCCTAAATTAGATCTCTCAGCCAGAGCCAGGAGGCCTTAAAGAATCATACTGATGCTGTCCCTGACCAAAAGAAAAACTTACACTTAAAGCATGAAAAGTCGGCGTGGCCAAGGATGAACACAGGATAGCAGCAGATTTCTTCAGCTCCACCAATTTCATTACATTGACAGGAATTAATTACTTAAAAATTTAATTCTTGAAGTAATTTTCTTTCTAAATATGTTTGTTTTATATAGTTCTTGAACTATATCTAAAAAAGAAAGGAAATCTTAATAATATTCCTGTCAGAAATTACTTTGGAAATTTTCCTGTCAGTTTATCAGTCTGAAATGAGTTCCAGTAAGACAAATTCTCAAGACTCCAGCATCAAGAAAGAACTTCAGTCTCTGATAATTATAGTCCAGCAACTTACTGCTAAGATGGATAAAATGGATACTAAAATAGACACTTTCATAGAAAAACTACAAAACAAATAGACTTGTTACATATGGACCTGCAACAACAGAAGATCCAGATGACAGGCATAGAAGAAGCTGTGAATGACATGGAAAATAAAATACAAGAAGAGGAAATCAACATTGAGTTTCTGCTGAAACAAAATACACATTTACAAACAAAGCTGGATGACCTGGAAAACAGATCTAGGCTAATAACATTAGGATTTTGAACTGCCAGAAAATATTGAAGGTAACAATATTACTTTTAACAACATGGCTCCCTAAAACTTTAGATTTACCAGAAGCATTCTCTTTTGGTATCGAAGAGCACATAGATCTATAGCTAATACCAACTCTAACAAAACTATCCTAGATCAGTTATAGTTAGATTTCTATCATCTTTTGATAAAGAGATGGTTCTTAAATCTGCTTGGGCTAAAGCTCCTGTTAAGTTTAATGAGACAACTGTGCTGACAATGACTATTCTTCCATGGTAATTGCTAAAAGAAAAGTTTTTCTGCCACTAATAAGGGAGCTAAAAAGCACAGTTTAAAACATACCTTCTGTTTCCTGTTAAAATCTTCCTCTGATGGTCCTAAGGTCTTCGATGATTTAGACTCTGCTTTACTGTTTGTCAAAGAAAAAGGATTTTGGATAAAATAGAAGAAATGGAATGGGCTAGTTCTTCATTAAAGAGATTGGCAACCTTCTGAAGACTTCAGAGAAGAAGAAGAGACTAAAAACAAATGATTTGTTATATGTTTTTCTCTCTCGTCATTTTAGTTCATTATTAATCTTTTTGAATATAGTTCCTGCATTTCCAGAAAGCCACAAATATTTTGGAAAAGATTTAATCAAAGTTATTCTCTATGTGCAAAGAAATGTTTTGTTTCATAACCAGTCAAAATGCCTGAGGATTTAATGGCAGGCTGTGACTCGATTTGTTTTCTTTCTGAAAAAAGTAAGGTTAGTAATTTGATACATTTTTTTATCTTTATCTTTTTTTTTTCTTCTTCTTTTATTATTTTCTTTGTTTAAACAATGACATTCTATTTAGATTATGTAGTGGGTAAAGGGTGGGGAGGGCAGAGAGAGAGTAATGAAAATATCATTAATAGAATAATAACATATTTATTTCTTGTAAAAGTTTATAAGTTCTTCAAATGCTATTTCTAATTATACTTCCTTGATTATACTGCTTATACTTGTTTGTAAATAATCTGTCATGCTTTAACTAATAATAATCAGAACTAAATAAGAGTAAATAATATGTTTTATTTTAACTCTATTAATATAAACAGTAAGTAACATTCCATTGTATATACTTCTTACAGCTTTCTCTTACATTTTTATTTCTGCCTCACTCCCTTTTTTTTCTACTCTTTATTAATATATAGAATGCGGGCACAGTGAATAATAGGAATGAAAATTGAGTTGGGAGAAGAATGCTGAGTTTTATTGCTTGTTGGTAATTTTGAGTTTAATTTCACTTGCATAGAGGCTGTGATGATCTGTGGAATACATTGTGGAGGTTCTGTCATGTTTAGATGCATTTACACTGCTAAATGAATGTTTGTCACTAGTTTTAATAAGTTTCCACCAAAATGTTAAGAGAGACAATCTGGGATGTGGGCTGTCTTATGCACAATGTCCTTGAGTTACCTCAGAATCTTCAAATCACAGAATTCTCACAGAGAAACTGAAAGCAGTTAGTATAAACATTGACAAGGTTATCACACTGACACACCACAGATTCAGGAAAATACTCTGTTCATAAAATATGTCAGTTATAATGAGTTTAAATGATGTAGTTTCTTGTAGTAAGTAAATGTCTTATTTTAGAAGGCATAAAAATGAAACATTTATTTAAATGTTTTGAAAATCTACTTAACAGCAGCATAATAATCTGTGTTAAAATTTGTGTTCCGGGCATATACTTTGCTGTAGCTCATTTAATTCATCTGATTGACAAACATAAATAATCTTATAACTCTATTCTGGAAGAAATGTCATGTGATATATTTTAAAGCAGTAGGTTAGCATGATTGTAAAATCTGATATGTGTTTGCTGTGCATTGTTTTGTATAAAGCAGACAGATTTATTCTGGGGACAGCAAGGATGGTGCTCTGCAGGGACACAACTCAGTGAGATCAGATATATATATATATATATATATATATATATATATATATATATATATATATGTGTGTGTGTGTGTGTGTGTGTGTGTGTGTGTGTGTGTGTGAGTGTGATGGCTTTTTTCTGAGAGTCTGCATGGCTATCCAATATGATTTGTAATGATTTCTATGAATATAATGTTTTACTCTATTGACAAAATGAATGTTTGCCACAAGTTTTAATAAGTTTCCCGCCAAAATGTTAAGGAGACAATCTGGGATGTGGGCTGTCTCATGCACAGTGACCATGAGTTTCCTCAGAAGCTTCACTCACAGAATTTTCACAGAGAAACTGAAAGCAGTTAGTATAAACATTGACAAGGTTATCACACTGACACACCACAGATTCAGGAAAATACTCTATTCATAAAATGTGTCAGTTATGATGAGTTTAGATGATGTAGTTTCTTGTAGCAAGTAAATATCTTATTTTAGAAGGCATAGAAAATGAAACATTTATTTAAATGTTTTTGAAAATCTACTTAACAGTAGCATAATAATCTGTGTTAAAACTTGTGTCCCAAACATATATATAACTCATTTAATTCATCTGATTGACAAGCATAAATAATCTTCTATTCTGGAAGAAATGTCATGTGATATATTTTAAAGCAGTAGGTTAGCATGATTGTAAAATCTGGTTGCTAGTGTGTGTTTGCTGTGCATTATTTTGTGTGAAGCGGACAGATTTGTTCTGGGGACGGGTGGGATGGTGCTCTGCAGTGAGATCAGATATATGTGTATATATGTGTGTGTGTGTGTGTGTGTGTGTGTGTGTGTGTGTGTGTGTGTGTGTGTGTGTGTGTATGTATATGTATGTGTGTGTATGTGTGTGTGTATGTGTGTGTGTGTGTGTGTGTGTGTGTGTGTGTGTGTGTGTGTGTGTGTGTATATGTGTGTGTGTATGTATGTGTGTGTGTGTTTGTGTGTATGTGTGTGATGGCTTTTTTAGGTAATAACAGGTGTTTCTGAGAATCTGCATAACTATGCAATATGATTTATAATAATTTTATGAATACAATATTTTACTCTATTGACAATAATGAGTTTAAGTAAATGCTCATATACAAACAATTCAAGATTTTTTGGAAGCTGTTGATAGAATTCACATGACAGAAAATAGATGCATCTTAATGCATGTAATGTCTGAATCATATTAGCCAAAGTTTTGATTTAAATGAATGTTAGAACATAATTTTCTCTCCTCTTGATTTCTAACATTAAGATTATTTGAATGCTATTAGAATACAAGTGTTATATATTACATAGATCTATATAATAGTATGAACAGTTTTTTAAAAAAAAAAAGTTTATTTTAGTTTATATGATGCTGTTTTACCAAATGTGTAGTTTTGTCTTGATAGATAATTGAATTGAAAACTGTTAACCTCAGTTAAATATAACTAGTATTAAATTGATAAGGTGGTAGCTGAGGTACTGCTGCTTAGGGTAGGGGTTAACTTGAGTAGTAAATACTGCTAAGTTGGAGTTTTCAACTCCAGGCGGGATGCAAGGTTTAATCCTTACATTATTTTCACTTGTTCATTGTTATATGTATATAGTTTTGACATCCACAATATATTTTGTACACTCATTGTCACTAGAAACAAAATTGAATCCTATACAAAATCCCATAAGAGATTTAATAAATACAGCTATGTTTAAAGGTACACCTAAAGAGGAGATGTAACATTATTTATCTTGTTATTTGTTATTTCGATCATAAGATTCTTGAGTTTTAAAAATGCCAAATGACATCTTTAAAAGGAATTTCTTTAAACATTAATGGATTGAATAATCCGTGTAAAAGGGCAAGCCTAATAAGATACATTAATCTACACAAGGCCAATCTAGTCTTCCTGCAAGAAACCCATCTCTTGAAAAAGATATTGATAAACTAGCCACTAATAAGTATACAGTATTGGTTAGTTCAGAGCACACTCAGAAAAAGAGGAGTGGCTATTTTATGGAATAAAAGTATGCCCATTCCTAAAACCATTAAGTCTTATCAGGATGACAAAGGAATGTTTTGTATGGTTACAATACAAATTAATGGGAAGACTTACACTTTAATTAATGTATATTGGATACCTGGAATTGGTATTAATACAGTGAAACATCATATTGATAAGATCATATCATTCTCTGTAGGGATATTATTTTAGCTGGTGATTTTAATTGTATACTACATGAAAGTGATACTACCACTATAAAGAAAAGAAGAATTACATCTAATGCAAAACATTTAAATGATTTTGCTAATTCTTATCATTTGAATGATATTAATAATCAGATAGAGTCAAAATCATTACCATACACCTTTTTTTCTAACAGATACAAAACTTATTCAAAAATAGAAAGGGTCTTTATTTCTAACCAGATGGTAACAGATTTAATTAATTCCAAAATCATTTCATGTCCTATATCTGATCATAACTCAATTGTTTTCGAATTCATGATAAAAAATCCTCATAATGTTCAGATCAAAAGGATACCAGCATACTTAACTCAGCTAAGAGACTATAAAGAATATATACTTTCAGAAGTACAACATTTTCTAGACATAAATAATACTCCTGAAGTCTCCATTGTCTATGTTTGGGATGCCTTAAAATCATATCTATATGGACAAAGTATCAGATGGTATAATAACAAAAGGAAATCTTGGGATAAGGAATTGTTAGATATTCAAAGTAAACTAGACTCTTATAAACATAATAATAAAGAAAATATTATGGACAAGAAAGTTATTGAAGAAATAAACAAACTAAATGAGAAATACAAAGAAATTTTAACTCATAAAGTTAAAATAACTTTAGAGAATACAAGTTTTTGTCTTATTCAATAAGCCCCAAATACTTACATAGACTTAAAAATAAAACAAAAGATTGAATAAACAAAACCATATCAAAGAAATCTTTCTCTAAGGAAAAAGAAGGTTTCTAGTATACCAGAAATACTGGATGAATTTAGAAATCACTTTCACAAGATTAACCATAACAACATTAACATGGAACCTAAAGATAAAATAAAGGAGTTTATAACCACAAACATGAATAAAAGCAATAAACAACAGATTAAACTATTGGACAAGAGTATTTCATATACAGAAGTTATTACACAAATAAATAAGCTTAAATCAAACAAAGCACCGGTAATGATGGTATTATACCAGAGATATATAAAATCCTTTCTAAAACTACATATTCATTAATACATAAGGTTTTATTCTGGCCCAAACTGAGTTAATAACCCCCCCATCTTGGCAATATACATTTATTTCACCAATTTTAAAACCTAATAAAGATCCAACTAGATGTTCTTCATATCAACCCATCTCATTACTTAATGTTGATTATAAAATGTTTATGAGTATTTTTGCTGATAGATTGAAGACAATTATCCCCGGCATTATAGACATAGATCAGACAGGCTTCATTGTAAACAGAAATACTTTTGATAATATAAGAAGAACTTTAACATTAATTGATTTTGCAAATAGGAAAAAGAAAGATTTAACACTTATTAGTCTTGATATAGGTTCAGCATTTGATTCAGTAAGTTGGGACTATCTGTTTACCTTACTGAAATGCACAAATTTCTCTGATGCATTTGTAAATTTAATTGAGCATTTATACAAAGGAACGCTGGCTTATATTAAGGTAGGAACATATGTTTCACAAAAATACCCATTCTTAAAGGTACAAAGCAAGGATGTCCACTTTCTCCACTATTATTCACTTTAGTAATGGAGCCTTGGGCTAATTTGATTAGAAACAGTACTGACATAGAGGGTTTTGAAATAGAAGAAAATACAACATCAAAAATTCAACTTTTGCAGATGATGTTCTAATTACATCAGCAGGATCTAATTCTTCTATGCAGTCTTTATTTGATAAAATGATGAATTTTAAAAGTATTTCTGGTTTAATATTCAATGAAGAAAAACTAAAATACTACCTATATATACAAAAATACTCATTAGTGATTTTACTAAATATGTACCCAACTCAGGTCAGATAACTTATTTAGGTATAATACTATCTAAAGATATTAAATCTATTATATATAATAACTATAATACCTGTTTTCTTAATATACAAAATCTTTTAATACCTGGAATAATATGTTTTTACTATGGAGGAGAGACTTACAATTATTAAAATGATAATATTCCCCAAGATTTTATACTTAATACAATCAATAATACTTTCACCTACAAAATAACTGTCAAGAAACTGAATACACTAATGTTAAATTTCTTATGGGCACCTAACAGACCTAGGATTGCATTAAAGAAACATACTAATAGCTGGTCTCAAGGGGTATTTCTTTTCCAGACTTTAATTTATATATTATCTCTTCTATTATAAAAGTTATTACTTTATTAATAGATCGGTCATATGTCAAATGGAAAGATTATTGGGAGCTAATTAGTATGCACTTCATGAAAATCTCCTTAACACATAAAAATATGATTATAAATAACTCCATGTTGTGGTTGCTAAAGGAATTTTGTACTTCACCTATTACACCTAAACATATGGTCTGTTACCCATTAAATATTATTATTAGTTATCGTAACTTTATATTCATGCACCCTAAGTATAGGGAATGGAATTTATTGTATTCCTATAATTTATACTCAGGGTATGCTTATGTCATCTACTTCTGAAGGAGCTCATTTAGCTATAGATAATAATCTAAAGTACTGGTATCAGCTGATATCTGATAATAAAGTTAAAATCTAGATTTCTTAAAACAAGAATTTGATCTAAGAGAAACTTGCTGGTTAGAGGTTCAGATCTTTAGACAACATCTCATTGATAGAATAGATCTAATGTCTATAACAGTTAAAGAATCTATTCCAAAACTGATTGATTACTTGATAATAAATTTACAGCATAAAGTTTCTAAAGGTAAACTTTCATATATACATAAAATTATCAGACAAGAAACTTTTACAATGTAGATTCATACTGGAATTATTTCACCTCTATTAATGGGGACCCACCAACTCAACAAGATAAACAATATATATTGGAATCTGCTTATAGAACTACATCTTCCATTGTCTGGAGACTTTATACATGGAAATTTTACATAGATCTTTTATACACCTTTGATGATGAATAAAATTAATAATAAAGATAATCTATGTAAGAGATGTAATGTAGAAATTAATGCTGACTGGGCTCATATGTTTTATGACTGTATGAAGTTGAAAGAATACTGGAAGTCAATTAATGAATTTTGCAGGCTCTTTTACAGATAATTTCATTATTTCTAAGTCTCTTATATTATTCAACATACCTGTACCTCAATGTGTTAAAAGATTAAGCTTCCCTTGTTATGGTCTATCCTAGCAGTGGCTAGGAAAATAATAACTAGAAATTGGATTTCAGATAAACCTCCTTCGTTCAATGAATTTAAAAATGTTATGAATATAATGTGTCATATGGAAATAAGCACAATTAGAATGAGAACAACTAGAAAAACATCACATTTTATTGTATGGGATAATTTACAAAATGTGTTAAAAAAATTCTAATTTCAATAGCACAGTATTTTAGTTTAATTAATTGATCTGATTGTAGTGGATGTCTTTGTAAATACTTTAGTTGTTTTGTTGAATATTATAATAATACCTATTTTTAATTATTTGTATAAAATTGTTATGATATTTCTCTTATATGTTAAAACAATAAACTTGTTTTGAAAAAAAAAAACATGAAAAGTCATTAACAGCACCCTCCTGCACCAATTAAACCACAAAGCTCAGACCTTTTCATACAGCCTATAATGAATATCAGGATCAGGACCATTGACTATACCAACCACTGGCTCCCAGAAAGCCAGCTTTTGCCTCTTGTCCTTAAATTGGAGAAGATGTTGCACTAACCTTGGCTAAATCATACATCACTGAGTGATTCCAAGACAACCCACTGTTGATATTCTGGTCCTGCAATCAGGCAAGAACTAGACCTGTCACAGAATTACAACTCTAAGACCATGAGCCTTTTGCAACAGGTTGATTTCTTGCTCCTTCCTAGGTATACGCTAGTCTGGACATTGGCACAGAGTTGAAATTTAGAAGCAGGATGCCAAAAAATGCACACTCAACTCAGGAAACTGAAATCTACTGTAATGCAGGGATGCAACAAAGCCTAGCAGTACCTCAGCAAAGACTGCCTCCACTGCCTACTAGCCATCCATAAGAGATGTGCCATACAAAATAAGAAGAGGATATAACAGCTTTGGAATTAAAGTCATTTTCAACAAAGTGAGCTTCTGGTCTAGTGGTTGTACATTCCTAACTCATCTTTTAGCAGGATACTCTGAATGCATGGATCCCACTAGTCAGTCCAGAAGTCATCCACATTAGCTAAAGATATCCAAAGCTAAAGGAGATACAGATTGGAGGGAAACCAGATACCCATTCAGGGCAATACTGGCAGCTGATGTACAATGCCTGAGTCTTCAAACAGACACTAAACCTGAATACCAGACCAAACTCCATAAACAATTTCTAGAGGCTGGTGACATTATGCATTAGCAGGCATGAAAGAGCTGTTAAAGACTATTACCTTACAAGTAAAATCATGCAAGACCTAGACGGTAATCCCTGTGATGTCCCCACTCTGGACCAGTAATCAAGGAGCCCATACTCACCACTGACACTGGAGAGGAACGTTCACTTGGAATACAAATGGATACACTCAGTATTTCCAGATGCAGACCTCTCTCCATCAAGCACAATTTACCTTAACAGCACCCAGGGAACATGCTCAGTCCAGGGTTTGGTTCCTCTCTGTACCTCTCCAGACCCTCAGTAAGACACTCCACTGGCACAGCTTAGTGTTGAGCACTTAACTGGGGTTCCACGCTAAGTCCTCCCACACCCTCTCTGTGAAACAAGTGATTTTGTCCCTGCTCCAAGCAGCTGACACACACACTCATTGAGATTTGATTTACACACACCACACACACACACACACACACACACACACACACACACACACACACACACACACACACACACACACGTGAAAGTGAGAAAGGCTGGCACAGATTCACCTGCTGTGCCCCCTTTTGCCCAGACTATAAGGTATATATCCCTGCCACCAGAACCCCTGTCAGCTACTGTAAGGCTTTTACAAGGGTACCCAATTATACCGAGTGAAATGAATATTAATGCAAATGGTAATGTTGACCAAACAGGCTGTCAGGAGTGGCCAGAGTTATCACCAAATAAATATGTGCAAATACTCTCAAAACTTAAATATTTTCTAAAAAGGACCAGCCAACATGAGAAGTTTAAAATATTTAATAATAAATAATAAAAACATGAAAATACTAAATACCTATTTACAGTAAACACCAGAGTTTCATTCACAAGGAATATTAAAAATAACACTGATGGAAAGTTTCACACAGTTATAATAAAAAAAGTATTTAACTAGTCTCACTATCTATTCATGATTGACTAAAAGAATTACTGTTCCTATTTACTGAATAGAGCAAGGCAAGATGATGTGGGAGAGTGGTCCTTGTCATATCCAAGACAGAATACAGAATTCTCCAGACACTTCAGTCTCCTCTAATATTAAAACATTATTTCTGTACAGAATGACATTACATACATCTGGTCATCTGACGTTTGGTTCCCATACTATCACAAACACTAGAAGCTGCCAGAAGTTTTGCACCTTTGTGTTAATAATACACACACAAAAGCATTGCTCAGATGTGGTGCAGCTTCTGGTCTTTACTATTTTTGTTACACTGAGGAAAGCTGTTTAGCCAAAACCAGTCTGTGTAATTTGTTTTTTTTTTGCATATGAATATGCAGTCTGTTATTATGGTGTATACCATGTGTATTTTTTAATACACTTATTTTCCAGCAGGATTTGTGCTGGCTCTTTTTTTGGTTTGGTTCTATTGGTTTGAGCCATGCACTTGCCGTACATGCGGGTGCTTTACTGTCTTTGGGCACCTTCTGGAAGTCATAAAACCATAAGATCATTACACTCTTCCTACAGGAGCTACAAACTATTATCTAGCACAGACATTGCGTCTCTATCTCTATTCAAAACTGTGGGATAACATCTTTATGGCTTAATCCATAAAGTAATTTAATTCCATTTTAAGAATATTTTCAAAGTCTGGTAGATTACAATTAACCTCTTCATTTTCAGTATATGCTGTTACAATGTATACATTTAAACAGTCACAATAATGCATGTGTATCTCATTTCCTTCAGACAGGGCACACAGCTGATACATTTTAACACAAGCAAACCTCACAAATACATTTTTAGCACAAGCATCTGTACAAATCACTTTGATATGCAAATGATATATAATTATTTACAAAATTCCAGCTAGGTGTTCTGGCATATGTTACAAATCCACTGCCCTATTTCTCCTGGCATGGCTGGCATCACACCTCTCCCCCCTTTGAAGAATCAAGCTAGTTTTTCAAGTGCCCCTTGAGAAATGTTGCTTGAGAGGAATAAGACTATCTGGAAATACATTATTCCATACCCTGCCTTAAGATTTCATCTGCCTTGGCATTGCTAACTCCACTACAGTGCTGCACTGTCATATCATATGCCTGCAGACCTAGGCTCCACCATATTAACTTGGGATTTTGCTGGCTGGTCTCTATAACCACAGATCCCCCTTAGACTCCTCCTGCTTCCTACTGCAAATACTTAGCACCAGGACCTCCCTATCATGGTAAGGTTTCATCATGTTAACATGGTACAATTTGTGCCCCTGCCTCCTGCCTAGCAGTTCTACTGTGTAGTTAACATCACTGACCTTCCTTACCACTTTGAAGGGTCCCTTCCAAGCTACCTGCAGCTTATTGTGTCTGACAGGAAAGAGAACCATAACCTGCTGCACCACAGCATACTCTCTGGCTTGAGCATTCCTGTCACACCACACTTTTTCTGCTGGTGAGCTCCTGCCAGGTTCTCCTGGGCCAAGCCCATGACCTCCCTGAGCTTTTTCATGAGATTTAGGATATATGCCACAACAGACTCCTTGCGGGATTCACACTCACCCTCTCACTTATCACGAATCGTAACTAAAGGTCCTCTCACCCTATGCCCATACAGCAACTCAAAGGTTGAAAAACATGTGGACTCCTGGGGTTCCTCCCTGTAAGCAAACATCAGATGGGGCAAATATTTGTCCCACTGTCTCTTAAACTGGTCTGCAAATGCCCATAACATTGTCTTTAGTGTAGAGTTTAACCTCTCCACAAGACAATTAGTATGGGGATGGTAGAGAAAGGCCTTAAGGTGCTTCACCCCACAGTGCTTCCACAGATAAGCCAGTAGGTCTGCTTGAAATTAGTGGGAAACCTACCCAGCTGAAAATCTCTAACAAAGCATTTGCCACCTTTTCTGCCTCGATGGAGGACAGATCCATTGCCTCAGGGTATCTAATAGCATAATCTACTACCAACAGGATATACTTCTTTCCTGTGGAGCTTGGGGTACTCAGAGGCCCGACAATATCCATAGTTACCCTCTGAAATGGCTCTCCAATCACAGGCAAAGGCATCAAAAGAGTTTTGACGTTGTCTCCTGCCTTGCCTACTTTTTAACACAGCTCCTGCAGAACCCTGTTACATCCCTTGCAATCCCAGGCCAATAAAAGTTCTGAATAATACGTCTCTTGGTACACTTTATGCCCATATGACCAGCAAAAGGAATGTCATGGGCTATGGCTAGAAGTGCCAGATGGTAGGCGCTAGGCACTAATAACTGCTGTATTACCTCACCACCTAGCCTCCCTCAGGGAACCACTCTCTATACAGTAACCTTTTGTTCCAGTATACAGATTCTCCTTTTAATTGAGAATCAGGTGCCTCCCTAGCTACCTCCCTCAAGCCTTTTAGTGTAGGGTCTGACAGCTGAGCCTGTCTCTGCTCTACTTTTGTGAATCTTCCCAGCTCGCCTTCCACAGGAAGTCTGGCATCCTCTAACAGTGGTGCCTCACTGTCAGCCTGGGTACTACCACTCACCTCTGCACTTGCAGTCACTCTGTCCAAGGGAACATCAGTACCTACCAGCAGGTGTGGCTCACCTTCAGGCTCACTGCTACATGCTATCTCCCTCCCTGAAATAGCCACCTCACCAGCCCTGGCTCCAGGTATGTGGTCTGTCTGGGTCTGCCCATGCTACTAAACCCACATGCCTGTCTCCAAGTCTGGCTGAATTTAACTGCATGCACACAAGGTACTGCATTATCAAAATCATTCCCTATCAAGACATCTGCAGGGATATCCTCAAACACACCTACTTGCTTGTTTCCTTTTCTACCCTCCCAGTCAAGGTGAACCCTGGCCAAAGGCATTTGGAATGGGGTCCCATCTAAAGCTCTGACTGGAATGAACTGCCCAAGCAAGTACTGTTCCTCTTTACTAGGCTAATGACCAAAAGGGCTTTTTTAAGCCCAGCTATGCATCCCAAATCTCTGACAAGTTCTGATACCCATGATAAATGTAAGCATGGGTCAGGGATATGAACCATTTATGGGTTACCTGTGTTATTAGAGACATAGGTGCTAAACCAGGGATGAAGTTCCAGTTTTTCATCCAATTGTCCAAGTTGCACTTGAATTGGGTTAGGGAGGAACTCTGCTTCACAAGGATGGGGAGCCTGTTTCATAGACGGGTAGTCCATGGGATACATACCTATTGTGATAGTTTGTTACCCCTGTTATCTCCAGACAACTTACCACTGGCATACTGTTATTCCCACCTGCTGGCTCCCCCCACCTTTTATTCCCCACCTTGCCTCCGTGGACATCTATTTGCTACATGACCCCACGGGTTACATTTAAAACATTTAACCCTTGATCCTGGCCAAGTATCTGAACTAGTGGCTTCCCCTGTTACTGGCAGACTCTGTTGGGGTGGTTTAGGCTGCCCGCCATGGGTCTCCTTATATCCATGTGCAGCACTGGGTATCCCTTTCCTGTGCAATGATGCCCTGCTTGCTAAGTAGAGATCTAATTTTCTCCCCAGCTCATCTGCAGAACTGCACCCTTGGTCTGCCAAACAGATTCTCATGTCCTCAGGAAAAGTGCCAAGGGCTTGCTCCCTCATGAAAAGGTCTGCCAGCCCTTCAAAAGTGGTGACATGGCACCCACTCACCCACCTATGAAAATAAGTGCTTAACTCAGCAATATAGTCACACACACTTTCATCTGCCTTGCGTATATGCTCATAAGACTTTTTACTGTAAGCTTCAGGTGTTAACGTAAAGCATTCAAATAAATTTGTCTTGACATTTTCATAGTTTAGACAATCAATATCAGACAATTTAGAAACAGCAGTTACACCTTTACCATGGTGTAAGGGTGTCAGGAACTGTACCCAGAGCCCTTGGTCATCATTATAATATTTACATACTCTTTCAAATATATGAATAAAACTATCAAAATTATCACCCTGTGTTAATTGTGGAATAAATTTAGTGACCTTTATTGTTTCTGGGGTTTAGTTATTCCCTTCCCCATTATCTCCATGACCCTGGCGAAGAGTCAACATCTCTCTCTCGTGTTGATGCTGCTTCTTATTTTCTTCAGCCTCCAAACACCACAATCTCTCTGCTGATTCTAATACCATCTGTTTCTCCTTTTCTTCAGCCTCCAAATGCTGCAGTCTCTGATAATTCTAATTCCAAATGCATGGCCTCCAGTCCAAGTCTCTAACTCCAGAGGGATTTTACGTCCTCTGAGGAAAAGTTGAACTGTCCTGTTTCTGAGGGCTGGAAATTCCCATCACCAGACTGGTTATCCTCCTGGATGCTGGCCTTTGCTGTGACTAAGGCTGAAATCATTTCCTCTTTAGTCAGGTTGGCATACACCAGTCTTTGGCTTTGTACACCTTGGCCAACTGGTTCTTTGTCAGCTTGCCATAATCCTCTACTGACATCCTTGCCTGCTTTCTCTGTCTAACTAAACTAACAAAAAACAAATGCACAAAACTGTTGTGAAATTAAACTATGAATGTTCACCTTGTGGTTGCTTGAGAGTACACCTTTAGTGACAACTGCTTACAGGCTACAGAAGTTCAATATCCACACCACTGCTCACTAATATGTGATGTCCCCACTCTGGGCCAGTAATTAAGTAGCCTTCATCTTCACCACTGACACTGGAAAGGGACGTTCACTTAGAATACAAATAAATACACTTGGTATTTCCAGATGCAGACCTCTCTGCATCAAACACAATTTCCCTTAACAGCACCCAGGGAACATGCTCAGTCCAGGGGCTGATTCCTCTCTATATCTGTCCTGAACCCCATTAAGACTCCCCACTGGCACAGCTTAGATTTCAGTCCTTAGCTGGGGTTCCAGACTAAGTCCTCCCACACCTCTCTGTGAACCCAGTGATTTGTGGGACTGCTCGAAGCAGCTGACACACACACACTCATTGAGATTTGATTTGCGTGTGCGCGCACACACACACACACACACACACACACACACACACCTGGGAAAGTCTGCCACAGATTCATCTGCTGTGCTCCATTCTGTCCAGACTATAGGTTAGTTATCACTGCCACCAGAGCCCCTGTCAGCTACTTTAAGGCTCTTACAAGGGTACACAATTATACTGAGTGAAATTAATATTAATACAAATAGTAATGTTGACCAAACTGCCAGGCTGTCAGGAGTGGCCAGAGTTATCACTAAATAAATATATGCAAATACTCTCAAAACTTAAATATTTTCTAAAACAGACCAGCCATAATGAGAAGTTTAATATATTTAATAATAAATAATAAAAGAACATGAAAATACTAAATATCTATTTGCAGTAAACAGCAAAGTTTCAGACAGAGAGAATATTAAAAATAACACAGATGGAAAGTTTCACACAGTAATGGAGAAAACATTATTTAGCTAGTCCCACTATCTATTCCTGATTGACTAAAATAATTACTGTTCCTACTTATTGAATAGAGCAAGGCAGGATGATGTGGCTGAGTGGTCCTTGTTGTCAGATGCAAGACAAAATACAGAATGCTCCTGAAACTTCAGTCTCCTCTAATATTAAAACCTTAGCTCTGTACAGAATGATATCACTTATATCTGGTCGTCTGGCTTCTGGTTCACATACTATCACAACCACTAAAAGCTTCCAGGATTTTATCCCCTATGTGTTAATAATACATACACAAAAGCATTGCTTAAATGTGGTGCAGCTGCTGGATGTCATAAAACCATAAAACCATTCCACTCTTCCTTCAGGAGCTACAACCTATTCTCTCGCATAGACCTTGTGTCTCTGGCTCCAGTCAATACTGTGGGATAACATCTTTATGGCTTACCAATAAAGTAATTTAATTTCAAGAATATTTTTCAAAGTCAGGTTAAGATTAACCTCTTCACTTCCAGTAATTATTCAAGGCTTTGAAAGGCAATTAGTTTATATTATTCTGTTGTGTAGGGTGTTATATTATTTAGCAATATTTATTTATTTATGATACATTTATTTCAGGATTTATTAATTCAGTACAATTTATTTACAGATTTATATAGCATGATTTTGTACAAATACAATCAAGAATGCCTTTTATCGACTAAGTAACTTATACATATTTTTAGACTTCAAATTAATAGGTTTGAATAAGGCGTTCATACCTTTTTAAATATGATGACTAGTTTACACAAATATGTTCATCAGCTGTAAATTAACATTTATTGATGTGTATTTAAAGTATATTTATTTTGTTATTCATCAATTCATTAGTCACAATTATGTATATTTACATGTTTTATATTACAGTACTATGGGTTTTATACTATGTAAATAAGTTAGGAAAGGTTTTTATTTAACTACATCTCATTTATTTGCTAAATTTAGTTATTTTAATACTGTAATAGACTTGAATACAAACAAGTTAGATTAGGATGTTCGTACAACTATAAACACATGAAGCATGTACTTTAGTGTGTAGCATGTTAAGGGAGGAGCCTATGTTATTTAAACAAGAAGCCGGCATTGATGAGTTTTAACTCAGAAGAAGTCCCATCAATATTAAGGTACAAAAGTGCTTAGTCTTTTGAATTACAGTTTGTTGCTTCAATAAAGCCTTGAATTTTTGTAATGCAGTGGTCTGGTCTGTGTTCAATACATGAGGAGCTCTTGGTGTGGCATTCCTTCAATGAGTACAGATTTAGTCTTATCTGATTGCTACCCTTTGTCCAGTTTGGTACAGCTTAGCCACTCTTTGCAAAGATTCTGGTGGTGTGGTGTTTCTATGTTAGAGTTATCCATTAGGATCTATGCAGAGTTTCCTGTGGTCGGGTGTGCTTTTTTGGCAGTTCCTGTTTGTTTCTAGGTTGTTCTGATCTCCCCAACAGCATTAGGATATTAGACAACATAATGACTGAAAGTGTGCTTTAGACAAGGACAGTGCGCAACTTGTAACCCCCATGATCCTCAAAATTTCCTTCAAGACTGTATGTCTCATTGTGACTGCCATCCATTAATCTTTGATGGGATTGCAAGCTCCCCAGTCAATGAATTCAAATGTTATGTTCTCAAAGCAATATGAGCTATCACTCTGCAAATGCTTCAGCAATGATCGTGGTTTTTAATAATATCCTTGTAGTGCGTGGATCACCAAACTCAGGAAAAAGATAACCTGGCTAAATGCTTCCCTAGCAGGAGACCAGATCCTAATAACACTAAATGAAAGAGTGGGTCTCACACTAGGGATTAACAAAGGACATTGCTGGTTGGCAAACAGCAGTGGAAAAAGGTAGTACTGCTTTTAAAATATGTTAGAATTTTACTCTGCCACACTTAAAAATACAAAATGTGGCAGAACAAAATGTTAAACACATTTTAAAGCAATTAGCTCCACAGAGAAGAACTTTGATTCTGACTGCTGTACCTCTCAATTGTTCCTGATTTTGCTTCTTAGTTTTGCAATGTCCTTCAAAATGTTTTGACTTTGACTTTCTGGTTAATCAATGATGGTTAGTCAATAGTACCAGACACTGGGGTTTCTTATTTCTTAATATTCAGAAAATGCATGTCGGTGCAAAATCTGTTGTTCTATTAACTTTTAAGTGAATTAGAATAATATTCAAATGGCTGTCCCAGTTTGATCCCTTGTCCCCTCGTTATTTTGAACTTGTCCAGAATTCTTATGCACAGAGCTGAGAGATGTGCTGCTGTAGTACATTTGATAGCACTAAGTGCTTTACCAGCTTTCAAAGCCACTAAAATACGTTGTGGTCTTACAGCTTCTATTTTCTTTTTTTCCATCTCAGTTTGCGACCTAATCATAATTCTAGAAGAAATGTTTTAATTTTCAGTAAATAAGCAACAATTTCTAGAAAATTCTCAAAATCATGAGAATAGTTTCATTACACCATAGAGACCAATATCATGCTTTACATTAAAAATAATATAGGAGTTTCCTAGCAAAGGTATTCACTTGTCAGACCTTTTTAAAGATTTATTTCTTACTACATTTTCAGCAATGAGTTAAGAAGGCAAAGTGTCCAGTAAGTCAGTGGGAGTTTGCATTCCAAGGAATCACACTAACAGTCACATGATATGTACTAATGCCTCAAAACTAGCCAAAGCCCCACCCTTAGCACTATGCAAATTATGTGCCAGTATGTATGGTCTCAGTCCACAGCAACAGCTGAGCAATCTAATGCCAACGTTTTCAAATTCGTGCTGCAAATTTATGGAGCTGTCATCATGATCAGCATCAAAGTACAGAGCTGGCAAACACTCATACAGTAAACACATTTTCAAAACAGAAGGAAAATAACATTAAAGCATGGTAGTGAACCATACATGTACAGCACTGAACATTTACTTTGATTTATATCTAAGTCCTTATATTCATCAATCAGTTTTTATGTTGTTGCAGTATACATGATTGTAATAACAAAATAAGAAAAAAGAGAGGGCTGCAGGATATGGAAATGATGACTGTTGACGTTTTACCAAAGATAAGAGGTTGGAATGTATAACTTTGTTTCCCTCATTAAGCTAAAAATGTGCACTGGGCAACAGTTAAATACAGTAATAATCATGTAACTGCATTATAGGGTATAGTTTATGTAGACACTGTGCCCTTACTGCTTTCTATTTCAGTGAATAAACAAGAAAAACATAGATGGCAAGGGAACGCAAGCTCACTGAAGGATAACATGACACTTAGTTTGGCTTCTCAAAAATAGTATGCTGTTTTAATAATATGCATGGCATCTGAGTATTTAAGTTCCAAGAAAATGACGTGTACTATGTAAAAATAATCGAGTTACTCTAATGACTATTCTAAATACTTAGCCAATGGCTATAACTGAAAAATAATCTGCAGTCCAGATTCCTCCATGTGTACCATGCATACCTCTCAACCTATTAGTGCAGGAAATCTGGACAAAGCCTAAAATAATGGGGGGGACAAAGGCCCAAAATTAGGGACAAATTTTAAATATTGTGCTAGCATGCATTTTGTGAAAGATATGTAGTCTGAAACTCAAAAGTATGCAATTGTTTAGTGACTTCAATACTGGTTTGGCAGAAAACCACACATTTTATATGTGGCTGACCAAAAATATGTGGTGAAAATCCACACAGTTGAGAGGTGGGGCACCATGTCATGGGTAAATTATGTGTTGTATTCGCAGTTTAGTTTTTTTCACCTGTATTAGTCTTCTGTAAAGTAGGTGCATTCAGCATACACCTTAATGGCATATGATATGTCCCACTCATTTACCAGAAATCAAAAAGTCTTATGGAGAAGCACACATTTGTACATTCCAGTTACTAAGGAGGCAGTAGTTAAAAGTTTAGTGCCTGACAATTTCCAAAATCCGTCCCTCAGCAGCAGCAGCAGCCACTGTATTGAGGTACTGATTTTGGATATATATTTTTACACATAACTGCACAGGCCTTGACTGCACCCTTTCATTGTGACCTTAATTAACAGGGCAGTGGAGTGAACCAACTGTCATACAAAATAAAATGCAAAGTAAACAGTAGAGAAGTAGTTTTAACTTAATACAAGGGAAGCACACACACACACACACACACACACACACACACACATATGCACACACACACACACACACACACACACACACACACACACACACACACACACACACACACACACACACTTACTTTCATTCAGAGCCACAGTAAGGTTGCAGATTGAAAGAAACCAAACAGCAATGGCTACAAAAAATCATTAAATCTAAGAATGTCAAATACATAAAAAACGGATTTCAGTGGCAGCCAGACCGAAAGAGAAAAAGGCAGTCATTGAAAGACAAAGATACCTTACTGGCAGAAGAGATTCTCGTTTTATTTTGCCTGTCTGCTTTCTTGTACTTCTGCAACTTGTTTAATATTAACCCTTCCTTTGCTCTACCCTATTTCCTAAACTAACTCATCACAACATTTAATCAGTGCTTGGAGATGATGTTGTGTACACTTTCTCTGGTCACTTATTTACTGCATACCTATTACCTTTTCCAGTCATGTGACTGAAGAAAGCTTTTAGAAACTATCATGTGCCAGTTTCTGCATATTCACTCTTATTTACATTCAGAATGAAAAATATTTAATTGACTACTATTTTCCATATTAATAACCTCTCTTCTCCTCTGTAGATGTAATCATGTGTGTCCCAAACACATGACTATAATGTCCAGATCCTGAATCTGTATACAACCTACACCATATTGCTCCTAGCTTCATTCTTTTCTAGCATTCTGTCCCTAGTGCCTAATGCAGTATTCCAGCTTTGGATACACAACTGATTGTCCAGAGGCATTCATCTTTACACTGTTTACTTCAGCACCCTGTACCCAGCATTCTGTTTGCTTTGTTTGTTGCATTTTTAAATATACTTATATTTTCGTCTTACTTGGGGCTGATCTCATCTAAGATCATTCCTTCTAAACTACTATCCAGACTGGGTAGGCTAATCAGTCATTATCTGCCATTAGAATACATTCATTATGTTTCTGTATGTAGTTTACTGTATACTTTGATTTCTGTTTAAAACGAGCACTGCTTTACATCATTTACCACTTCAGTTTAGTTGTGAAAATGTTGGAGCCAAGATCCAATATACACAGGTCTTTTTTTTTTTGTTTAATATAGTCTTTATTCCACAAAGCACATTTTCATATTACCACTATAATGCAATCCTCAAGCATAGTGCACTTTTTCCAAACCAGCGGCTGGACCATTTTCATTCATATCTTTAACTACAGGTCCTTCTAATCTTTTCCATCAAACACAGCAAAAAACTAATGTTTACATTTGACAATTTAAGTTGACCATATCTCATCAGCAGTTGGCTGCTTCCTTTTCTGCCTTATGACTAGCCCCTCATCCTGGTTTCCCTATGGGTTCATTCTCTCCTCCTTCCCGTTCTGTTTTTAATTTCTTGAAGTATTCTAATACTTCTTCCATTATCTTTTTATTTTCCCTCCCTTCCCCTCCTTTCTTCATTCTTATAGGTTTCTGCCATCTTCCCCCAATGTCCAGGAATCTCTCATGTAATTCTTGCTCGCATACTGTTTTTGTCCACTACAAATTTTGAGTGATGATGTTTTCAATTTCATTACTCACCAGTCTGATGATGTTCATTAATCTTTCTTTCTTCCCAGCTGTTGTCTCTTTCTGTATGTACCATGTACAGAATTCCTAAGTATGCACTGCTTTCTTAGACATATATCTCCCCAAATCATGTGCCTGCTTCAGAGTTTATGTGCTCACCCACAGTCCCAGAACATGTGCATCATTACTGCCATTTTCTCCTGACACCTCAAGATCTACTGTTGGCCTTTCTGACTCACTTTACCAGTCTCTTGGAGAGTTAGAAACTATCTATGCAGTATTCTCAGGCTTTGATCTCCCACTGTGTACTTTCCTCATTTACCTCACTGACTACATTGTCTTCTGCTAGTTTCCTGTTACTTCTTTCCATCCTTCCTCCCTTCCCCTATTCTTTCTCATTCTTTCTTCTTTGACATTCTCCTTTCTTTCCCTTAAAACTTCATAGATTTAATTGGCCCTTTTCTTCACCAACCTTTCCATTTCCAACAGGGTGCCATCATCCCTCCTTCTGCCTTCATTTCTTGCCTTTTCCTCTGTGTATTCTTTTCCCAGGTCTCCCTGAGTACCAAGTAGTTCTACCACTGGACCTCTGGTAATCTGTATTTCTGTATTAACCCCAACATTGTTTTAAATCTTTCCCTTCCATACTTTTCTCTGTATACCAGACCTTCCTCTTCAGATATTCCACTTTCCCTCCAGATTCCTTAGTTTGCCTTCCCAATTTTTGCCCCCACACTTCTGTTCCCCATAGTTTTGGGGTTCCCTTCACCCCAGCTCATGCATCCCAGTTCTTTTACTGCTGCTTCTTTCACGTCCTTTATGAAGCTTTTCTATGTCTCCCACTCCTGTACTGTGTTGCTTAACCTCCTTCTCATCTATTTCTATCCAGTGAATGATGTTACATGTCAGTTCATATGTTGGGATATGTAGGAGTCCCCCACCACTGCCCTTTTCCTATTTATTTTAATTTTCCCCTTACCTTTATTGATCCAGTCTGTTATGTATTTTTGCATTTGCTGTACCCTTTTGTTCCTTGAGTCTGCACTTTGTAGAATAGGTAAAGGATTATTGGTAGCGTTGTCATCCTTGCTGCATTAATTCTCCCAAGCAATGTATAAGCCTTTTCCCTCTAGGAGAGTATCCCTTACCTTTTTTCAAACTTCCTGTACATTTTTCCCAATTGTATCTGTCACCATGTTCCTAACATAGAGCCCTAGGTACTTAGGAAACTCCACGTTTTATCTCACTTATTCTCCCTTCCCCCTGCCTTGCTCCTAATCTTACTACCACCGAAATTCTACCACACCCTTAAATTTTTTGAATGTCTCTCTTATAGTTCCCATTGCTGCAGCCACATACTCTGACATTAACATGTAGTCAATGGTATATAACTCAGACTGAGATTGTATCCCCTTTTTCTTTAAGCATTGCTAAATTGTGTATGACTTCCACTGCCAATTCACAAATCACAAGTGTGAACAGGCTTGGGTATAGTGGGCATTTCTGCCTGGTCCCTCTCTCTATCCTTGTCTCCTCAGATACTCCTCCATTTATTTCAGTTTATGGGTCTTGGTATATGCTGCATCCAACGTATGAACTTTTCCTCTAGCTCCTTTGATTGTAGTGTCTTTTCTAGACTCTCCCACCTAACCATATCAAAGGCTTCTGCAAGTAAAAGAGCCATCTTTGTCTTCCTGCTTCTTTTCTTCCTAGTGCATAAATTCCAGCAGGTCTCACCAGTTTTTTTGTCCTCTGCCTTACTTCACCTCCACAAAGCCATTTTCCCTGCTTGTATCATTTCATGCCATATTTCATCAAATCTTCCTACTAAAACCTTCGCCAAAATCTTGATATCTATATTAATCAAAGAGATAGACCTATAATTTTACAATTTATCTTGTTCTCCTTCACCTTTAGGTATTTTGGTTATCCTGGCCCTCCTCATACATTTACATATTTTACCAAACTCCTGTATTCTTTTGAATTCCTCATCTAGGACCTTTGAAATTTACTCCCTTCCCCATTTCTAGAACTCTAAGGAGAATCCATCTGGGCCTCCAACTTCCCTCTCTTACATCTTGTATATGGCTTGCCTTATCTCAGCCTTGGTGACCTTTGCATTCAGCTTGTCCTTTATTCATCCTCCAGTATATATCAGTCTACATCTTTCCTCACTTCCATTCTGAGACTTATGCCCCTTCCTGCTGCTTGTAAATCTCCCAGTAGAAATCCTTAAATCTTTTATTGATTTGCTTTTCCTCTTCTAAATATTCTCCATCATCTTCCCATATCCTCTGTACCTCTCTGTCTCTCACTCTGTGCCTGCTTCTTTTTGTATTTCTTGTTTAGTTGCTCTCCTTTTGCCTCCCCCAATACCCACCTGTAGTCTCTCCAGTACCATTGTTGTATTTCTTCCCCCATAATAACTTTACTCTCCATTTCCATTCATATTGCTTTTTCACTGAAGTGTAGTATTTCCCTTCCATTTCTGTTTCTTCTGGCATCATTCTCTACCATCCCTAGATCTCAGTCCAGCTCTTCAATCATCCTTCATTCTTTTCTTCTGTGCTAATCAGATTTGCCCTAACAGTGACCCTAATTCCATCCCATACGTGTTCTTCTAGTTTGTACCTTCTTTTATATTGGCCTGTTTTCACTCCTTTATAAGTCCTTGCAGAGTTTCTTTATCCTCTGTATCTTTCCCTTTATAGCCAGTCCACCTCCACCCCCTTGTCACTGCTTCCTGATCCTGCACATATGCATTAATTCTCACTGCTATACGATCTGATATGTTTTTCTCCCGTATTTGGATTTCTTACATTATTTCCGTAGAATTTACCTTCCCTAAGAACCTGTATACCCTACTTGTCTGTGACAAAATGTTTCTTGTGAAGATGTATTCCCACTCATTTGGATATCTTTCCATCTATATGTCAAGCCACCCTCCATCTTTCATTCCTTGGGCTAGTTCTTGTCTCATCTTTCTGTTATATTCCCTCCTTCCATACAACCTGTCTTTTTCCACTTTTCTAGTAACATTTTACCCCACCACCACCAAACTTATATTCCATCTCTTCTTGACTGTGTCCAGTTAACAAAAATGTTGTGATAGAATCTTTCTTTGTCCTTGTTTAGTGCATATATAATTCCTTCTGTTCAGCATGCACTTTCCACACTTCCCTGCCAGATGATCCATCTACCTATCCCATTTTTATTACTTGTTCTGTATTTCTCTGAAGCCATCTGTGAAATACAACTGCTCTTCCCCTCTTTCCTCCCCCAGCCTGGCTGTCTATTTTTCCCTTTGTGTAGTAATAGCACAGTATCTTCTCTATGTCTGATTTTCAAATTTGTTTCTTGTAAAAGAAAAATGTCTCCCTTCATTCTCATTAACTTTTCATGTATTCTCCTTCTTCTGATAAGATTTAATGAACCTCCACTGCACCATATAATTAACTAGATTTGCTTTGTTGTTTTTGCTCCCCACCGCTTTCTGAGTCACTGCCATCCAGCATAATCCTTTCTCTGGGCCTACCCTCCAAGTTGAATATTGTTTTCTTTGGCAGCTGCCTACACTCAGACACCTCCTCCTTATCCTCAGCCTCTGAATTCTTGTCTTGTGGCACTTGCATGTGCAAGAAAAGGTCAAGGTGCCACTATAGAACAGTGCTCCTATACACAGCATGGCAGAATAGTATTAGAGTGTGAACTACTATGTGTTTCAATTGTAACATTAGCACAATACTAACATTTCCCTTTCTGCATATTATTATCTCTGCAAGCAATAATATTACAACAGTTATCTCCACATTCCCTCAGGGATTGTTGAACCAAACGCACATGCTAACTGTGCTTTGTAGGTACTCATGAAAGTGCACATTGTTGACTGAACCACATAGCAAGGCACAGGTGGATTGTATGATGAAAAAAGTTTGATACATGAATGTTTGGTCTAAACAGGCTCATTAGCATAATGACATTGCTAAGAACCTCCAAAATATGAACTATAAACAGCAGTGGCCATTGCTGTGCTCATCATGCTGAGGAAGTGTTCCATAGAGCAAACTGTGAATCAAGAAAACACAGAGGAACCAGAAACTGTCAACCACAAAAACACTCAAGAGAGATAAGTAACTGGCCAGTGGTATTAGTTTTCTTTTATTTGTTAAAAATGTTGTAGTCATCTATAGTTAGTTTGTTGAAAGTAACTGAAAGTGTGTCAGGGTATGGGGTTGAGCAAATGGGTGTATGTGTCAGGGTATGCGATTGAGATAATAGGTGTGGCTGACAGCAGTTACTGTCTGGGGAATGTGGACACAGGCATAGGTTTATTCAATGGCATTTGCAGGTGATGGTCTGTAGTTATGGAAATGGCAGTTAACTGGCAAATGGCAGTCGTCTGGCAGTTAGTGCAAAGGATTATAGCTCTGAACTGTTAAACAGCTGCTTACTGTAATCAAGCAAAAAGAGTGCGAGTCCTCTTACTCCATTGGCCTACAGCATGACTTTGAGCAAATCACTTTATCAGACAGAGTTCCCAAGTTGCCCCTGAAGAGTGACATTTTGCCCTGTTGTCAACAAATACATAAGAAAGAAAAAAAAGACCTCCAAAGCCTTAACATTTGATATGTGTGCTACTACATGAATGACATAAGTCTTCATTAAGGCCGAGAAGTGTGTGTGTGTGTGTGTGTGTGTGTGTGTGTGTGTGTGTGTGTGTGTGTGTGTGTGTGTGTGTGTGTGTGTGTGCGTAAATGCATATGTTTGTCTCAGTCGCTGTACATATGCAAGTTTTGTGAGCTGTTCTGTGTGATTCTAACTAAACTCTTAAAAACTACCATATGAAGGGTATACTGTAAGGGAGAGTTACAGCTGTCAAGTAGAGAGTACTCTATGGTGAGTTCTTGAAGTACTACATGTTTGTCCAATGTGGAGGCAGTGATACATCCGCTGCACATTGTCCAGTGTGAGTAGAGGAGTTGGGGGTGTCATCTGTGCCTGCAAGGGGCATGTATGCTCTGGACCTTGTACTCCACATCCCTCCATGGCATGAGTGTGTGATTAGTGTGTCCATGCACTTTTCACAATCATCCCCCATATAATGGACTGCAGTTGTCAGGAAGGGTGTGTGTGTGTGTGTGTGTGTGTGTCTTTGTAGCTTGGAGGCTGCACTACTTTTAAGTATGTCTGCTGGCCTGGTAATGCTCTAGGGAGTTCTGAAGCAAACACATGTCTTGCCAACTTCAGGGATTACTTTATGGGAGGATTATCCTCACACCTTTGTACCAGACCTTGATGTCCTTTTCCTAAATCATTACCATGGTGCTACATACTTACCTGGGTCATGATTGCCATGGTAGGGAGCTGCTACACATACCCAAATGAGAGGACTTATGTGGATAGTAATAGGAGATTGCACACATATCCTTAGGGAGCCCCTGGGGTAGGCCTCAGTCTGCTGTCGGGTCACACGCATACAGAGTACTCTCAGGGATCCTATACCACTTGAGAATACTGTGAAGGCCATGATACTGTACTTGACAGTAATGGTGTACATAGTTGTTTTTAGAATGGCAAACAAATCAATTGGAAAGCATGTAGTACTTCCACAGTTCAGAGAAATAACATAATGCATTTGCGTCTATATCATAACATTGAAGAAGCAAAATGTCGAACGCTCACAAGAGCGAAAATGCCGAAACTCGAATTCAGTATTGTGGGGGGCTGCACACCCCCCCCCACCCTCGCTAAATATATATTCCAACTCCAAGATCACACTACAGTGAGGAAAGGGCAAATATCCCAGTCTTCATTGTACTGCGATCTCAAAAACTGACCCTCGACATTTCGGCACTTTCACTGTTGTGCTGTTCGACATTTTGATTTTACGATAACATGATATAGATCCAATGCATTTCACCACACTTGTATCTATCAGTATTTCTGATAGTGGTAGTATATCTACTACAGCAGCAATCCACTAACACAACTCCATCATACTGACATAACTCAGGGAATCACAAGGTTGCAGACTGCAAGCCTTCTACTGCCATTAAGTCTAGACATCCAAGTAGAAATGTCACAGTAACTAGTGACTACATCATCAGGCGCACTGTAACTGCTGACTATATCATCAGGCACACTGATTCTACACTCACTAGGGTGGGCAAAGACTGCATGACAGCTGACTTTACAGTGCCAAATTCCATGAAATCTCAAAGACCTTAACTGTCTTAACAGGACAAATATGACTACAACCTAATAGTGGTGGCTCATGCAGGTGTAAATGACCTCAAGTGCTGAAGCCACAAGAATATGCCGAGAGATACATAGGAGTGTCTTAGTTATGTGACAAATGCAGGTAAGACACTGGTCCTGATTGAAATACCCTCACTTTGAACGCCCAGATACAAGGAGAAAATCACTGTCTTTAAGAGATAAGTAGCCAGCTTGTACCAGTGGCACATAGCCCTGACTATAACCTAGGCAGCCCAAGTCTGAGTAGTGTCACAAGCATTTCACAGCGCAGGCAGTGAGGATGGGCATGTCTATCCTAGGGAGGAGGTGCCTACTTAAGGACATATGTGCATGGACACACACACACACACACACACACACACACACACACACACACACACACACACACACACACACACACACACACACACAAACATTAGTTGACATTTCTGGTGGAGACTGAGAAAACAACCACACAGTGTCTCCCATGGGCAACAGGGGCAGTTCTGCTGACATCATCAGCACTCCACTCATAGCTTCTCACTTGGCAGATACACATGGATAGACTCTCCCCATAGGTGATGGGTGTACAAATGGGTCTACTGGCTGGGAGGGTGCTGATGATTGACAAGTAGTGTGGGGCAAAGTGAAACAAAAAAACAATTGACTAGGTAGCTGGTATAATACTATGGGATCCGCTATGTGTCACCTTGAGACAAGATGATTAGCAGCCCATTTTGTTTCACCAAGGAGGGCATGAATCTTTCATTCTATAGATTTCACAAACTGGCTAAACTACTTGCTGCCCCTATGGTGCCTTGTTTAGGCAAAGTCTACCTCTGGACAGTGCCGGATCCAGCAGTAGGTGACATAGGCAGTTGCCTACTGCCCCATGATGACTAAGGGCCCAAAAATGGTTAAAATTGAAAAAAAAATACACTGTTATTTCTTGTAAAATCGGATTACTATTCGCAGCACATTGCACACACAACGGTGCGAATAGTAATCTTATTTTAAAAGAAATAACATAGTGCTGCTTGGCTTCTTCCATTCAGTGTATTTTTCTCAGGTATCATCAATATCATACAAAGCAAGCACTAACTTAGTGGCACTAAGCGGGTGCATTTGTCTGCCTCTCCCCCAGAGTGATGGACTTTATAGTTCAGTTGGAGGGTTCATCCACAAGTCACACAGGTGTGTATTTGTGTCAATTAAAACTGTTACCACCTCCGAGCTTTTTTCTCAGTAGAGATCTACGTGCTCGGTTGATGATAATCATCCTTCTGCGTCCTGCTGCTGAGAGTCCAGACGAGTTACTCGCTCCTACTAACTATTATAAAGAAGTCAGTACCTGTAGGCTGCAGCAATTATTGCATTTTATTCTGCCTTGTGTAATATGTTTAACATTAAGTTTATTATTTTATTAATGGGTGCATGCACCATACTTCTCTCAGTACATTTTATTTTCTTATTATCTCCCAGAAGCATCAGGGGCATAAGTCTCAGAATGGAAGTGAAGAAAGATGTAGACTGATATATATACTGGAGGATGAATAAAGAGACAAGTTGAATGCAAAGGTAACAAGTGCCCACTGTGCAGAACTTTAAAATAATATGCATACCTGATAGGAATGCATTGTGGTTAACTGGTTATAAGACGCAGCAGTTGATGACACCACATCTCTTTTCAAAGTGTATGGGGGCAACATTTTGAGGGATGAGCATATTTTTAACATGATAGGTCGGCGATGGGGTCAATATTATAGGGTCTGAGTGCAAAATATATATTGTTGACTATACACTGACAGAAAGTAAAGGAAAAAGGAAGGCATGTTTACCACTAGTACAATCCATATAAATGTAGTGGTGCAGAGAGTTTGAAGTCAAGCAACTGTTTGGTGGATTTAGCACGATTTCCTTGAACGCTGACTCATGTATAGCAGTATGTTTATATATAATAATTCACTTTTTTCTTCTTTCCCCTTTTCCAATGTTGAATTCTATGTTTTGGCCTGATTTTCAAAGACTCTGTTATATAGTTATTGCTTCTCTGGAATTTTCTTATCAGACAGGGAAACACTGCATTTTATTTATGTTGCTAGAATAGTCTTGTTTGTTGTACCTGTCAAACTGGGGTGTGTGAAATGCGACCATTATCAGACACTGAAGCTGGTCAAAAGGATTCTCAGATTTCTGATATTTGCAAAGGCAGCAACCTCTGTACTTTAGCTCCAAATTGCTTCTTTAGGCCCTCCACTTCAATAACATATATTAAAGTAAGCTTTATGTACAATATTGTTAACACATATCAGTTAAAGGACAATATATGCTAGCTTTCAGGTAGGGTTATTAGAAGATTGTTATATAATTATATTTAGTTTCATATAAATAATGATTGGGAATAGTTTAGTAGTCTGCATGTCCTCCCTGCGGTTGGGTGGGCGTTCGAAAGACATGCATAAATGGGCATGCCTTCATTGAAGGTTGAACGTCGAGCTGGCACCTCAGCGTTCAGCAAAATCTACTGCCAATCATTAGCAGACCGGAGTTCCGCTGTGGCGACCCCTAACCTGGAAAAGACGAAAGACAACAACATCAAAGCAAATGACGTGCACTTTTACTTAAATCTGAGTAGTCTTAGGAATGCTAATAATGGGAGAGTTTGAATTCTAGCAGTTAAAGTAGTGGATAGAAACTGTGAACTGTTGACAATTTGTTTCTTGTGGTCCAGGATTTGATTACAACTGCCTTTTGTGGCTTCTATGCAATTTTGAGCAGGTTTACTTAAGTAGACAGTGCTCTGTCATTTTGGAGAAACTGGGATGGTGTCCTCTATAGTCTGCTTGACAAATGTACTATGCCGATGATCTGAAAGAGTGTTTCACAGAACAATTCTTGCAGTTCTCCTCCTTAAATCCACAGACTTGCATAAACAGCCCTGCTTCAATGAGACAGTATATTGTTTACTGTGACTTAGAGGAAGCATTCTGCAATGTTGAAACTATGCTCCGTATATTCCTGTGTATGCCTGTTGCCAATGCCAGTGGGGAGAGGTCTTTCCTTCTCTTGTTTAAAAACCATAAAAAGTGAAAGAAGAACATCCATGTTCCAAGAACAGTTATCTGCTTTATCTGTGTCAGTAGTGGAATCGTCTTTGGTCAAACAGTTGGAGTTTGATGATCTTGTGGATGCTTTCTCAAGGAGAAAATCATGTAAAGTTAAACTGTAAAGTTTGTGTGGGAAAGTGTACTGGAGACACTGAATACAACAACCAGCAAGAATTTACAAAACAGGAAAATGTCTCTTGAGGTTGTTACCCTTTACAGCTCGCTACTTGAATATGTACAAAATTGAGAGATTCATTTGTTTCGATATGAAAGGGAAGTCAAGGAAATGATGACTACCGACCATACTTATGCAGCTAAAGGAAGATGAACAAAGAAACCAAAACTATTCCGTGGCAAAGCAGAAGCCAGTGAGGAAGATTTCTCTGCAAGAGACAAATTCATCTTTGAAACATTTAACATAATTACAGACAGTCTAGCTCTCCAATTAAAAAACAGAAACCAGGACTACAAAGTACTTCATAGCTACTATCACATTTTAAACTTGAAATTACCAGTGACATGCAATGAGTTGTGCAGTGTGCAAAAAGCTTAAAAAAGTACTATGCCGATGATCTGGAAGAGTGTTTCACAGAACAATCTTGCAGTTCTCCTTAAACCCACAGACTTGCACAGACAGCCCTGTTTCAATGACACAGTACATTGCTGACCATGACCTAGAGGCAGCATTCCGCAATGTTGAAAGTGTCCTCCGTATATTCCTGTGTATGTCTGTTGCTGATGCCAGTGGGGAAAGGTCCTTCTATTGTTTTAAAAAGGATAAAAAGTGAAAGAAGAACATTCATGGGCCATAACCTTAACAGCTCTCTACTTGAATATGTGCTAACAAATCAGAGATTCATTTGATTTGATGTGAAAGGGAATCCAAAGAAAAGATGACTACCAACCATAGTTATGCAGCTAAAGGAAGACAAACAAAGAAACTGAAACTATTCCCTGATGAAGCACAAACCAGTGAACAAGATTTCTCTGCAAGAGACAAATTCATCTTTGAGACATTTAATTAATTAGATTAATTGCATTTAATTTAAGACATTTTTGGGGGTACAATGATGTCATGTTATGGGGGGCCAGTCCAGTGCCCTGCCTAGGGCCTCATATGACCTTGATCCAGCTCTGCCTCTGGACATTCCAATATAATAAAAAGATTTGCAGTAAATCCCAATCCAGACTACACCAAGATGTCAGAAGTCTAATTATAAATTACCACACCTTTAGGCTCATCTGCAGCTAGAGCACATATACAGCTCAGAATTCATCTGTAATGTTTATATTCCCTATGTAGCCTCAGATGTCACTTATGCAAATAAATATTACTCTCATCTGACAAACACCATAAACCAAGTGGACCCAGTCAGACCCATATATATTGGGGAATGCAAGAATATATCACTTTTGTGGAATACTGCATTATTTAGTTCTATAAAAAAAATACCACATCCACATCTGTGCTGTAACAGAGACTTGTTTTCAAAGTATACACAGCACTCCTTCTATACTGGGTTTCAGTGCCTAATACACATTCAAACCTGTTGGAAACTGCAAGAGAGTATCAATATTTGTCAGAAACCCAGTTATCACAAAACAGATTCCCTGTGAACCACAGACAGAACTTAATGAATTTTGAATTACTCTAAACAAGACAAAGTATCAATTCATAACTGCTACAGGTCACCTTTCATGTCCCCAGAGGGCCAGAAAAGGTTTTTAACTATAGACACTGAAGTATCTAATATATATAAGAATGCCTTTTGGATGGATATCTTCAACTATAAATTTATAAATTGGAGCACGCATACCACAAAGGATGGGTATGCCCAAATGTTCCTAGACTTAGTAAATTCTAACTACCTTGTACAAATAGTTAATTTGCCCACAGGAGTTGAAATCTTTTTGACCTCATATTCACTAATATCACACCTAATTGTACTGCTCCTATAGTAACCTCATATGTGATCAAATGTGATCACAAATCAGTCATTTTCTAATTTAGGGTATCCAAGCCAACCATAATGAACATCTCTGAATTCAAGGACTTTGAAAAGACAAGTTTAGTGAAACTGTATGATGAGCTCTAAGAATTCAACCATAAGATTTCTAGTCACTACACATTTCCAGCTGTCGAAACATAAACCATGTAGGCCCAACCAGAATCAACTATATTTGGGAATTTAAGATTATATTACTTTTGTGAAATGTCATATTATTTAGCTATCCTCATTAAACTCTCTATCAAAAAAAGATTAGCAAAAATCAGAACGTTACAGTAAGAAAGCTCAAATTGGAACACAAATTAAAATTAGCTTCTGAAGCTTTAAAAGTCTTGAGCAATGTTTTTTTTTAAATATTCAGGATGGTACTGCAGCTTTTCTAGCATGGTTATGTGAACTTCTGGTTCACATAGTCACTGCTAGTTTAAAAAAATAATATTAATAAATTATTTTTCTTACCTTTAGAAGTTCTAATGAGCTTGCTGAGCTAGTAGCCACAGAACTGCATTTCCATATTGTGTGTCATCATGTACATTGCCATGATGATACATTTGGTAGAATTCATCTCCCTTACTGATCACAGGCATTTGACAGCCTGTAAGTGAAGTGCAAAGAAGGGAGGTGAAGTAGCAGCTGTATTAAAACTTAATAGAGGTCATCTGAAGTTATTTATTAAACTCTCCAGTTAATAAGCTGTTCCCTACTTTCACTAGCAGCTTGTACTTTCCTAATTGCTCTTTCTAACTATTGTTTTTGTGAATCTCCCTCTTTGCCTGCATAGGCAGTTCTATGTTGCTTTGTTTTTCCCTTTGCCATGCCCAGACATTTCACTGATAACTACTCGCTGTATTACCATTATGTCTTTCTACCCTGATTGCTTTAAGTCTACTACTTTTAATATTACATAGTGTGAGATTTATTTTTGCATTTACACTAGTAAGTACTCTTAGTTACATGTGTGCAACGTTTAGCAATGACAACTCTTTTGACTGTTTTTGGCCATACACTGGCCCTAATGGGCTAGAACCCATTTCAATCTCCCTCACCTATCTCAGGCTCACTTCGCTTCCATTCTCTACCCTCAATTCTCACCCCCCACTACAAATACATTTATACTTCCCTAAGCTCATCCAGTCATACCTACCGCCAAACATACACATTACAGCCACCGTATTTTCTTTTCACTCTTATATATAGATATAGTACATCACGCCCCCTTTCTTTTGGTCCTGCCCTCCTCACTATACTTGTTCTCCTCCCCCTAGTATTCCATCCACACACCTCAATTTAAACAGCAATGCCTTAACTTATTCTACTTACACCCCTTATTAAATTGTTCAGACTTAATTTTCTCTACTATTACCACATTATGCTGCCTTTTCACTTACTGTTTCTACTTCTACTACCTATTCTTGCTCATGCCACATTTTGTCACAATCCAATCATTCACAGCATCACTGTCACTTCCAGAACACTACACCATAATTCTAAATCATCTCCCTTTCACCCTGCTATAACATCCAGCCTATACCCTAGCATATCCCATACTTTCTTTAATTACAAATGCACCAAAGAACCCGCAGTATATACAGATAATTTAAAGGTGAAAACTAAATATAAATAAATTATTTTACTACACACATCTCTCATCTAAGCTTGCTCTTGATGGCACTATATATCCTAATCCTGGACCCTCTCTACATAGCCTGAAACACACCTGACACACTAATAGCCACATGAACCTAGCTAGAACCAGGTACTAAAGACCAGGAAATTCTCCCTCGAGGCTATTACATCATTAGAAAACACAGACAGGATAAGAAAGATGGTGGAATGGCTATGATATACAAAAAACACAGTGAAATCACTTCCTACCCCTCACCCACCCCCGCTTTCTTAATGCTGAAATAATTATTTCTCTCCTACAAATCAACAAACATGCATATATGCATCACTGGCATCTATATCCCTCCTGGAAATTACATCCCTTTACTAGACGAAATCCTGTATTGGACCTCTCATAATATCAACAATGAAACCATAGTCATAGGTGACGTCAATATAGACTACCTACATATCAACTCTGACTCTCCCACACTCTCCATCAATCTCTTTGGTTTTACCCAGGTTATCACTACTGTTATTCAAATAGACAAATGCAGTAATAGGGGTCTATACTAGACTGGATCCTCACCACCAGCCCTAACTAAATTAATACTGCTGGCTGCCTACCCAACACCATCTGTGACCATCTACCAACCTTTGCCATGAGACACTTTAATCATGCACATAAATGCATAATCCATAATAATGTGTGTAAACTCTCTCCTTTCAATAATGGCACTTTCATTAGCTTTCTCAACAAAAATAAATGGGATATTCTGAAATATTTCCTCCTAGATGATATCACAACTCACTTTAGCAACACACTCAATATACTAGATGAACAAGCTCACATCAGATCAAAACAAATCAAATGAAGTTCTGCCCCATCACTTCCAAGAGAAATCAGACACAAGAGCGCTCACAGGCAGGTGCAAGAAGGTGCACTTGAACCCCCCCGGAATGGGCTGGCCAGAAGATTCATTTTCTTTTAATTACAAAAAAAAAAATACTTATAATGGCGTTCTTCTTTAAGAACTGGCCCATAGCTTGCTGGTCCAGTCGAATCATATATGTTCTTGCAGACATCCTGTTTTTCTCCTCCCACGCTATTTGAAATTGTTTTGCTTTTTCACTTCAAGTCCAGTAATGGAATTTAGTTAAGTATTCGATGCTACAGCAAGTAGCAGAAAGGGAATTTCGCCCGCACTATTGGAAATTGCTTTGTCTAGTCAGGTAAGGGAATTTAATTAAGTGTTCAGTGCTACAGCAAGGAATTTTGCCCGTGCTATTTTAAATTGCCTTTGCTTTTTCATGTCAAGTCAAGTAACGCACATCAAGTCGAATATTGAAATTGCTTTTGCTTCTTCACGTTAAGTCAAGGAATTTAGTTCACGTCAAGTCAAGTAAGGGAATTTAGTTAAGTCAGTGCTACAGCAAGTAAGGGAAATTTTGCTGTAATAGAATTTAGTTGTGTGTGTGATTGCTTTTGCTTCTTCACGTCAAGTCAAAGAATTTAGTTCACATCAAGTCAGGGAATTTAGGTGTGTGTAAGAAGTAGGTAGGACTGTGTGTGTGTGTGTGTGTGTGTGTGTGTGTGTGTGTGTGTGTGTGTGTGTGTGTGTGTGTGTGTGTGTGTGTGTGTGTGTGTGTGTGTGTGTGTGCATAAGAAGTAGGTAGGTGTGTGTGTGTGTGTGTGTGTGTGTGTGTGTGTGTGTGTGTGTGTGTGTGTGTGTGTGTGTGTGTGTGTGTGTGTGTGTGTGTGTGTAAGAAGTAGGTAAGTTTGTGTGCATGTGTGTTTGTGTGTAAGTAAGAGAGGGTAGGAGTGTGTATAGGGGGGGTCATACTTTGCAATTATCCAGATTTTTCCCTCACATTTTCAATTTGTTTCTCATAAAATAGTTTTTTTCTGGAAAATCATTGAGGACTGAAGTCAGAAAATAATGGCAGTCATTTCAGTTTTAGACTTCATATCCTCAGAAAATGCATACTAATGCAAACTTTGTTGTTCTATCCACTTTCTAAGGAGGTAGGGGGATATATGTGTGTGTCATACCTTTCAACTCTACAGATTTTCACAGAATGTCCAGAATTTTGCCTTATAATTTTGGTCTGTTTCTCATAAAAATTCTCTTTTTTTTTTTTTTTTGACAAATCACTGGGATGAGCTAAGGATTAAAGTAACTAAATAATCACATGTATTTGAGTTTCAGATTTTATATCCTTTAGACAATGCATTCTAACACAAATCCTGTTAATTCTAGCAACTTTTTAAATGTGCCCATAGTTTTGGGCCTTTGTTGCCAACATTATAACAGGCTTTGTCCAGATTTTTTTGTGCTAAGTGATTGAGAGGTATGGTCTGTGTGTGTGTGTGTGTGTGTGTGTGTGTGTGTGTGTGTGTGTGTGTGTGTGTGTGTGTGTGTGTGTGTGTGTGTGTGTGTATAAGAGGGCAGTAGCATACCCCTCAGCTGTCCAGGTTTTTGCAGAATGTCCAGATTTTTGCCCCATATTCCTCCTAAAAAGGATTGAAGTTGCTAAATAATAGACATTTGAGTTTTAGACGTTATACCATTTAGAAAAATGCATACCAACAGAAATCCTGCTATTTTAATAATTTTCTAAGTTCATAAGAATGATATTTATAATCTGTCCCTATTTATTTTAGTCTTTGTCCAGATTTTATGCACTAAGACGTTGAGGTGTGTGTGTGTGTGTGTGTGTGTGTGTGTGTGTGTGTGTGTGTGTGTGTGTGTGTGTGTGTGTGAGAGAGAGAGAGAGTGAAATACCCTAGTTAGAGTTAGCAGGTGGAATTTATTTTCAAGTGCATTTTCAAGGAATTGTGAGCTTCAAGGGAAGAGAAGTTCACTGCTGTTCATGCCAAGTCTGCTTAAAATCTGCAACTGTTTTATTTAGCAAATGGTATCACTATTGTGATACAGAATTTTAAAACAGTGTTAGTAGCACAGCAGGTAACATACTTGCATCTTAATGTAGAGGGCTGTAGGTTCTACTCCCATGGCATGTAGATTTCTATTTTAAGGTGGTGGGGTGATGGAGTCCTGAGGATGTCTTCCTTTGGATGAGATGCCTAATAACTATGAATGTCTTTTTCAGCTTGCCACCCATTCTCTATTGCAATATACCAGCTTACTATGTTTTTTAATGTAACATAGGCAATTTATTCTTTGAGGACAACAGGCACTGAATTTGTAGATGAAACACTGAAATATAAAGTTGTTTTCTAGCAACAACCTCTTCATTAGATTCAGATATCTTTAATGTGGAATTATTCAAATGACTTTTACTTCTGCAGAGATTGTGTATATTGACTGATATTGGTGGATTGTAAAGACAAGTTTGAGTGGCCTTTTATGGTTAAAATGTTCTGAACTGCGCAGTTTGTCATTATTGGTTCGTATGTTTTGTTTCATTGCTTACTAGAAAAACGTTCAAAACTATAAATTTAAAACACACTCTAACAAGTGGTGCTGTGTTATACAAGGGATATAATTCAATTATTTATTATAATTAATACAATCAGGAAGGTGAATCAAAGAACTTTTACATGGCCCTAAAAATGTGCGCAAGGGGTTTATGGTTTGAACATAGCTCAAAGGGAAACTTAACCTGCTACTGGCCAGATGCAGTTTCTTTGAATGTGGGTTTCAATGCTGTTTCAGTGAATGTGTGTTTCAAAGGTAGAGAAGCTTTAATGCTAGGTCTATTTTCATTGTAACACTATTGCTTTTTTACCAAATGTCTATCAGTGTTTGTGCTATAAAATTTGAAGTAAAAGTTGTAAATTAAATCCAAATATCTGTAATCATTGTAGACATAAAGCATAAAACAGAATGCACACTGAGAGTTTTGAACAGTGTTTATGGCAACTGGGGAGAAATAGCTAAGTAATGGGACACTGGAATGACTGTGGGGGGGCTCTGGTTTGCACCCCCGCTGCAAAAAATCCTGCAGGCTCCCCTGATCAGACACCTCATGCTAAACAGAGATAAAGCAAGGAAAACATGATCTACTAACAAAACAATACAAAAATGGCAATATTTTACACAGCTTAGGAACCTTTGTAAACAAAAAATCAGATCAGACAAATCTAAATACTTTTCCAAGCTCCAAGACAAACACCATCAGAACATTAAGCTTTTCTGGAACACAATCAAAAGACTATTACACCCAGGCCAAACTGTGACTCCTTCACCAACTACCAGCAACAACTCAGTCCCTATAGTTATCCAATTCAATACGTTTCATACACTCTGTTTGTCCCCTACTTAACAACAAGCCACCCACAAGCCTCATTATCCCAAAGAGTACTAATCACCACCAAAATCCTTTCTCCCTCCAACCTGTATCTACCACTTATATCAAAAAGCACCCAAGACTAAAAAAAATTCTGCACCAGCTGCTGAAAACCTGCCACCAGAATATCTCAAAAACTGATGCAAATGCTATAGCATAACCTGTATCTATACTCATAAAACAATCACTTACAAAAAGCTACATCTCTGCCATCTGAGAAAAATCCCACATCATACGTCTACATAAACAGGGAACATCCACAACCTCTCCAGTTACCAGTCTATTGCCATTATACCTCCATTCTCCAAAACATTAGAAAAATCCATTCATTCCCATATCCTTTCCCTTATTCACAATAAAAATGTCCTCTCTAACACTTATCACTGTTTCTGACCTTACCACAGCACCACTATTGTTCTGCTCAGCTTTACCGAAATCATAAACTCTAATAGAAACACCAGCAACCTAGTATCCTCCCTTTTCTTAGACATGTCAAAAGAATTTGACACAGTTTCACACCAATTCCTTCTCCATGAACTATTCTCCCTAAGAGATACCCATTTGTCTCTTATTTAGTTCCACAGCTATCTCACCAACAGGCTCCAGGCTGTAAAATGGAAATGAGCTCTCTATCTCTTTCTGTCTGTCTCTGCTGGTGTACCTTAGGGATCTGTTCTAGGTCCTTTACTATTCAACATATTCAGTAATAATCTTCACAAAGCTACCAAAGAATCTTACATAATACAATATACAGACGATGCTACTCTCATATACTGTACACCAAGTCTACCACTATTCCACAAGATGACCCAGAACTCCTTTTCCTCAGGTGAGACTTGGTTAGGTACTACCAATTACTTTTAAGGCTAAAAAACAAATGAATACTGCTTTTACCCAAATCTCTGTCAGTACAGAAACATCAGTACAGAAACAATCTTTTAATATCACATTATTAGCAAATACCTCAAATGAAACAATTTTCAGCACAAGGCTTCTTGGTGTCTTAATTGATGATAACTTAAAATATGATCAACACATCACTCAAGCCATCAAGAAAACTCACAAAACGTTCGGCTTCAGCTACAGAAACAAACCCTTTCTTACTGACTACTCTAGGAATTCTTAAGCAACATCGTATCTTCCCCCTTCATGTCTCTATGCACCCATCCTTACTAAACTTCACCCCACCTTAAAACACAAACTAGAGGTTTGGTACAATAAAATAGCTAAGCCTGCATCAAACTTACCAAACTGTTCACACTACTGCCTAACACTGAAACACCTACACTGACTCCAGCTATCTAATTACTTTACCTACTCGCAACTACTTAGTTCCCACAAAATGATACATAAACCCAACATCTGCCCATCACTACAAACATCCTGAAGCACTACTTCCACTCACAGAACAAATATCTACTGACCAGGACCAGGTCTCATAACAGTGCAGGTGACTCACTTTACTCAACTTATGTTACTAAGCACTGGAATTCCATCCCTCCTAGCCTGAAACTAGACAACATTACTACATGTTTCAAAGATAACTTAAAACACCACCCAACTTCCTCATGGCTATGTTCATGCTTCCATCCTGACAAAACCCACCTTTCTATCTGCTTCTCTTTCAGTGTCAATCACTTTATCAGCCACCCTGATTCTGTCACCTTTCTTATCCCTGTCTCTTTCTCTTTCATCCTCAGCACTACTCCTCCAACTAACCTATATCCTTAATCCATTCCTACTAATAATTCCTCCTTACCCACCTCATCATCTTACCTATCTACTGTTATCTCAACCTCTCCACTAGCAGAACTTTTTGTGCTTATGTTTTTCTTATTTCTGCATATGCCCTTCCTCCTCCTCCTCCTCCTTTGTTTTCTGTCCCTGCTGTAGTGACATCCTACCTCATTAGTACCAATGTAAATATACTGAACCTATGTATATTATATTTATCCATGTACTGCTAGCCATTACATGTTAATGTCTTTGACTTATGTAAATAACTTCTAAAATATTTAATAAATGTCTTTACTATTTGTTTCAATACTATCTGCAAAGTAATGCCTAAACCATTTACTGTTTATTGTTGCTCATTGTAACTATGCATTTTATGTGGTGCTCTTCACCCTGGGCTTCGCTGAATATGGGACTTGTGCCAATCAGACTTTTCCCTGTAAACAAAAGATGATAAATAAATAAATAAAACTAATATGTGCATATTTGTTTTTTTTTTAAATATTAATGATGTTTTATTGAAAAGTTACTACTCCAGCACATTTATAGTGGTGAAACTGTAATTATAATCAGCCCTCCATGTTTAAATAAGTTAATTAGTATTTATTTTGTTTTGTTTATTACTGTTGTTAATTTTTTTCATTTATTTTTAAAAATATATTCTAGTAGCTTTTGGTGGGGTGGAATAATATGTGATTATTATGTTTTTTTTGTTTGTTTTTGTACAGTAATAATGCACTATACTATGGAATGTTCTTTTAGTGAGCTATGGAAAGTCTCCCATGTGCTCCTATCTCAAGTAGTCATGTGTTTGCTGTCTGTGGGTTTTGTTTTGTTACACAGAAAGATGGGGGGCTTAATTTAAATAAGGTATTATCAGTCATGGTTTTACTGTTTTTATGGTCTCTTGTAGCAGTGGCATGCCAGGGTTGTCATCAATTTCAAGTCATTGTGCTGATTTTTTTAATTTCAATTACTCATTTGCAAATGCTTTTATTTGACATACCTACATTTTATGTTAATGTTTTTAAATATTATTTGTAAGTTGCCACTGACAGTCCTCTGGGTTCTGAAATGTGTTGTGATGTGTGATAATGTTGATTTACTGAAAGGAGTCGTGTTTTAATTCAATGTTTCATTTTGTGTGATGATAAGGGCAATCTTCAGGAAGGTGGTTTCACTGTTAGTGATTACTTGTTATTGTAAGATTATGTAGTTATAGTCATGATTGTATCATTAGGGAACATTACTGGTGATTGTTTGTTTAGTGAGATTGAAGGGAGTTATAAGATTTTGTAGCCAAAGTGTAATTTCTTTTTGTTTTGGATATGTAAGTTTTTTTTTTTTAATGGTTTATGGAGCTAGAATTGACTGTTTGGGATTTTAATACTTTTTTATGTAATTTTGACTATTTCTAATTTTGTACTAAGTCATGCTGTTGTTACAGATGTTACATTTTGTGTGTTTATCTAAGTGTGCTTGGTGTTTTAACTCACTCTAGTGTGTGCATCACAGTAATAATGTCCTCTTATACACTTCATACAATGTTACATAAGCAGCACATGAATACATTCCCCCACCCTATATTCTACCTACTTGTTGTCACACAAAGAGCACACAATTAGATTTCCATCCAGATCTCATGTTCACAGATTATTTGTGTGCAACATAAAATGGAATGTGTGTATTTTTTAAATGTTGGTAAATATATATGGGTATGCCCTGGGGGCAGGTTTATTCTGTCAAAGAGGAACAGCATTCTAAGCCTGGCTATGCTTCTCAAATTTGTTTCTCATTTTTATTAACACTCATTATGCTGGAGGTATAGTTTGTGTATTTACAAGTTTATTCTTTGTAACAGGGACATAGGTTTTAGTCCGGTGGTAAATACATGAATTATTATCCATTGATACAAGTTGAGCTTTATAGGTTCAAAGGTTCATAGGAGGTCACTAGGCTAATGGCTCTAGGGCCCTTACAAACCTAGCCAAGTTCAACCCTTGTTCCCTTAAGGATCTGGAGATATGGTCTATGCTATAAGCTGATCTAAATCAGCATCAACTACCTCGATCCAAGAGAGACACAAATAAAACCCCTGGGGTGAATTTGCAGTTTAAAAACCAAAAACAAGCAAACAAACTATATAAAATAACAAAAAAGGCTGAGTAGTAAAAGGGTAGTTTCTTAAAAAACTTTGTTAGCTCTTTCGTAAAGTTCCAATACAATTAACTTCCTCAGACAATCAATCAATTAAATATTAGATACAATTTTAAAAGCCATTTCATAGTCACATGATCTAACACACATCATATGATTGCACTAATCACATTGTATCATTCCCATAAAAATATAAACACTATTAATTCAAACATTATAGAACAAAGTATTTAAACGTACTTGTTCAAATATATATATATATATTTTTTTCTACGTGTGTGTGTGTGTGTGTGTGTGTGTGTGTGTGTGTGTGTGTGTGTATATATATATATATATATATATATATATATATATATATATATATGTTTCTAAATATTACTATAAACAATTATTTAATTAAATATAAATATAGAAATACAAAAAATATACAACAAATAAATTTTGGGAAGTATATGTAAATACTAATTCATCCTAATACTAACATTATTTAATCTTTTAAGGCTCTTTAATTTCAAAACACATGCCAAAGAGCAGACATCATTTAGCCCTGGCCTCATATATGCCCCAGTCCTTAGCTGCCAGATCAATTCCTTTTCTTCAAGTTTTAGTCCCAATGGGCTGCCCCTAATGTCAAAATCCACTTGGTCAATTACTCTAAATGTAAAAGAATGACCAGGATAGTTGTTCACATGCCTGACCAACGCATTCTCTATCTTAGCTTTCCTAATGTTATATACATGCTCGTATACTCTCTCTCTTAATTTTCGCTCAATCTTGCCAATATAAAAGCCTGCACAAGACTGGCATGAGGCAAGGTAAACAACTCTAGTGGAATTACAATTATACCTTGCTTTACTCATAAAGTTGTTCCCTAAAATACTAAACCGGTTTCCTGTTTGCATAAACCTACAGTAGGTGCAGGCTTCGCATTTATACATACCAGGGACATGTACTAATTTTGGTGGTTGTGATTCCAACAAGCTCTTCAAATTTTTACCCCTCTTATGCACCACACTTAGTGCCTGTCCCAATTTTCCAAGCTGCTTGTCTACTAGAAAAATACTCCAGTTTTTCTGTAGAATCCATTTAATGCATTATGCAGGCATAGATGGTCAAGGGCAACATACAGGAAGGGAGAATCCCCCACCTTATGATTACCGGCACGCATTTACAACTATGTTTAATGCAGATGCCGAGTGCATTAAATGGATTCTACAGAAAAAAATGGAGTATTTTATTGATGATGTGTGTGTGTGTGTGTGTGTGTGTGTGTGTGTGTGTGTGTGTGTGTGTGTGTGTCTGTGTGTGTAAATATATATATATATATATATATATATATATATATATATATATATATAAAATAAGTAATAACCAAACACTAGCTAACCAGGGAACCAAAGCAAATATACAAAACACCTTGAGGCAGCAACTTAACACTGTAGAGGAAACAGGGAAAAAAACACCACAACGAACTTTTAGTGCTTTTCTTCCACTTTAATAACAACAAGGAAATTCATCACAGAATAATTTCCTGATGAAGTTCCTTGTTGTTATTAAAGTGGAACGAAAGTGCTAAAAGTTCGTTATGGTATTTTTTTGCCCTGTTTCCTCTACGGTCTTAAGTTGCTATATGTACATACATTTATTTAGGTATGACATATACATAGAAAAATACAAAACAAGCTTAGAATGTACAATTCTATTAGTTTTTTTATCATTGCTTTTCCTGTTAGACAGTATAAATTTGTGAGACAAGTAGAAGAAGTAATGTCTATATGTTTTTCTTTTTTAATGTTGATTTCAAACAAGAGAGTGTGCAGTGATTTTGGATATAGGAATTGCCCTGTGACACCCCACCACTGGCAACAGTAATCAAGGAGCCTCGATCTTTAAAACTGACAACAGTGGGGGACATACACCCTTGGAGGGTGGCAAGTACACACACAGTAAAGTGCAATTTCCCTTAAGAGCACGCAGAGACCACAATCATCCTGGGCTGGTTTCTCATTCTTTCTCCAGATCCCCAGTAAGGCTCCCCACTGGCACACTATAGAGTTGAGATCTTAGCTGAGTGACCAAGCCAAGACCTCCAGCCCTCTCTCTGTCCAACCAGTTCTTCATGTGTCCCTGCATAAGCTGACACACACACACACACTTTGAGATTTGGTTTATACACAAACACACACCTGGGAAAGGCTGGCACAGGTTTACTAGATATGCCCCCTTTTGCCCAGACTATAAGGTAGTTATGACTGCCACCAGCCAACTCTTTATTAGCTACTTTAAGGCCCTTAACAAATGGTGTCTAATCTTACTGTGTAATGTTACTATTAATCCAAATGTTATCTTGACCAAGAACAAGGATATTAGGAGTGGCCTGCACAGTGTCACCAAATATATATGCAAGTATTCTGGATACATGGTTAAGCTCACTACTGTACAAACCCTTTTCACACACACTTCTGTACCAGCAGTTTGATATATACATAACATACAGTTCTAGTACATTTGTAACACAAGTATATGAATCATGTTGACATTCACAAATGACACATAACCATTTACAAAATTCCAGACAGCTGTGCTGGCAGTCTCTCCCTCTGTCACACTTCTACATAAATCGTATTAATATTTACAAATGACATATAATTATTTATAAAATTCCAAATAGCTGGGCTGACAATATTTTATTTTGTGACAGGCCCTAATTACAAAAGCAGTTGGTATTAATTTCTCAAAATTCACAAATTTGTTTGAAGCCGTATCAGGCTACTGAAGAGGATATTTGTTTTGATCATGAATGTCAAATCCCTTTTCTTTACATAATTTACTTAATTATGTTTCTGAAGCAGTATATGATGCACACACATGCTATATTTAATCTGCCGTTTTGTCCTTCCATGTTTATTAATTCTTGTGTCCATTCTTGCTCTAACACTGTGATCCCTTTACTTAATGTATTGCAGTAATCAGCTGTGTTTAATATTAGCCACACCATCATATCGGATCTTAATCCATGTTGCATAGTCATGGATTTCCCTACCCACAATCATTGTTTTTTGTTTTTTTTTTGCTAAGACACAAGTGATTTAAAGTACCTCTTGATGACCGCTTAACTCCAGTAAAGTGTTGCACAGCAAATTATGTTGGGTAGTTTTCTCCACTTGTCTAAAGTAGACTTTCTACTTTGCTGCCATTGTTTACCTAACCAAAAGTTGTATAATATGCACTTTAAAGTGGAGGGGGGGGTCATTGATGTAAAGTGAGTAATAAAAGACTAAAGTGTAGTTTTGAAAATAGTTAGGTATGTAATTAATAAGAATTTTGTTGTGTTTTAAATCATAGATATTTTGTGATGCTGATATTCTGGGTAGAACATACGTCACATGTGAAGTCCAACCAGTACTAGATAATGGCACCACTACTCCAGTGGCTGATATTGACACAGGCAGTATACAGCAGCATAAGTGCCATGATATCCAGGCAAAAGAGTTATTATTTAAGCTTGACTAAGGCTGAAACAGAGCCAGTTCCAAGATATCACCTGCATTGTCATCATACATGCATACTCTGTATGTGGTAATAAATATTTATTAATTATATTTCATCATTTTTCGGTTTTAACAAAGTCATTGTCTCGAAACATTTATTTTCCTCAATGTTTAATTAAACAGCATTCGGTGTAACTTACATATCTGTGATTGTTTTCTATTTAAAATTAATCAATGATTTCTTATTTATTGTAGGCAACAAGGGGCATCAACAACCAAACTCGTAATGGTGTAACACAGCAGAGTACTGCAATTCAATGCCTTTCTGAGTATATGGAACAAGGTGTACAAGTTCAATCTGATGAACTGCTACCTGAGAAAATGAATGCTTTAGAGCACAGACTGCTTCAATTACTAAAGGTATGTAGGGTGGTATGATTGTACTTAGCACTGATTGTAGCACTGATGCATCTGTCCTGGAAGAGGAACAAAGCTGTGATTCTGACTCTGGAAATCTTAAAATAGTGGAAAAGTGAGTAATAAATCTACAGATATTTTGATTTGTTTTTTGATAAATAACACATTTTATGTACTCTTACTTTCATCTGGGTGGCCGCAGTGGTGCAGCAGTTAGCGTTGCCTCCTCACGGCAATAAGTTCTCTGGTTCTATTCTCAGCTGGGTTGCCTTCCGTGTGGAGTCTGCATGTTGTCCCTGTAGTTGTGTGGGTTTCCTCCGGGTGCTTTGGTTTCCTCCCACATCCCAAAGACATCCTGCAGGTGGATTGGACACTAAACTGGCCATAGGTATAAGTGTGTGCATGTGTCTGGCTCCTGTGGAAGGTCGGGAGCTGGGTTGACAACTCAACACTGTAAAACTCCACTGCCAGTCGTTCTGCAGACTGTTGTTCTGCTGTTGCAACTCCTAACAGAAAAAGACAAAAGAAGAACATGACTTTCATAGTGGATGTGATAATTCAGTAAATATTCAACACAGGACTTTCATTGTCTTTGAAAGTGCACTTATTGTAATGCTGGACACATGTTTCTCATGCTTAAGTTCTGCTAGAATGTTTCTAACATACCTGATGGGTACCTTTGCAGTGTTGTTGCAAGTGTGTGACAAAGGTTACAGGAAAGATTTTGCCAGTCAGCCAAGAATGGGGTCTGTGCCTGCTGGTAATCTGTTATTGGGTTGTGGATTATGCTTCAGTGGTGTAAATGTAATGCATGCACTTCAGCTGTTTGCAATCATGAATCATCATTCAAGTTCCAGACACAAATAGCATTGAATTCAAAGGTGTTACCTTACTGCAGCTGTGCAAAAAGGGTATGGATTAATCATCAGAATACACTACTTCAAAGCTTGATAATGCTCTCCAGGTCATTCAAAAAAGGTGCATTTTGTATAGTGTGATGGATCTGTCAACATCAAAAATAATGGACATTCAGCCTGTTTAGGTGCATATTGCACTGACATTACAGACAAGTATTAAACAAGGTTATGTTTCCTGTTTTAGTGCTTACATGTATTTGTTTCTTCAGGTATCTCAATGGTGCATGTGTATGGAAAACATCCCTTTAATCATCTTCTGTTAATATTTCCCTGCAGAATGATGAGGTGTGGAAATGAAATGCTATGGAGTTAGAAGGCCTGCAACATTCTTTATCACTCATGAAATCATGTAACCTTACCTTCGGAAGTTTCATCACTGATAGGCATTGCTCAGTGAGGAAATACATGCATGAACAGGGAGAGAACATTAAACATCAATTTGATGTTTGGCATATTGCAAAAGGTACTAATGCACAGTATTACTTTATGTTCTTTTGCAAAATGCTTCTAAATGCTTTTTCTTTAATATAAAAAACATTTAATTATCTACAGGAATCAAGAAAAACAAAACCTTTGAGGAGAAAGGACAACACAGAGATTGAAGAAGTAAAGGAAAATAGCGTCAATCACAAACTATCAATACGAACCAATGCTGGCAATGGTCCCTTGTGCAAGCGGATTGGTTATCCATACTTAATGATGTAAGCATTGTACATCATCATCATCATAATCAACGTTATCCTAACTGTCCACATGTCGAAGTACAGGAGAGGATTTGGTTTGATCATGGTAAGTAAATTGTTACAATGTCTGAAATTCCATTGTTATATTTCAGTTGTTTACATATGGCATTACAGCATAACCCTCATGTATACTTCTTGATGCATATTCACATGTAAAGCAGAATTATTTCAGATAAGTAAAAAAAATTGCAATCGTGTAATAATATTTTTGAAAGATAAATGGTGTTTGCTTGCAGAAACATTTGTTACTGGGCCCTGTAGTTCAGTGGGGGAAAGGGTCAGGAAGGAAGGTGGGACAAGCTGTAGTAATTTGAGGGTGGGTTTGTTAGTGGGAAGGGGTATGGTTTAGAGTTTTAGTATTTAAGGCTAGGCAAGAGTATCAACATCCTTGGCATTGAAGCAGATGATCTGGCATTAATGTGTAGCATTTAATTAATACAAATAACAGAAAAGTTGAACTTGTCAAAAATGTAGCTTTTAATATTCAACTTTGTTGTACTATGCTCAGCCAGTTATTAATGAAATTTCATTTAAGTTTAAAATGAGAAACTGAAGATAATTTATTATTTCAACTTTCTTGTGTACCGAACTTTTCATTCTTGAATATAGATTGTTAACACATCATTTCCAAAAGAAATTGTTTAAACTACAGTGAATTTGTAATTTGTTATTTTTTCTCCAGTTACATTTCCTTACAGAAGTATTCTTCGGTCTGAAATTCAAATGAGATGTTTTTAAGAAAAGGTGAAATGTTGATATTAAAACTCAGATGTAACAGTTATTTGTTTAATTCAGTCATTTCAATCTTGATAACAGTTGTTCTTACTATGCTGATTTTATATATCTTGAATATGGGGAAAAATTAAAAAACATTTTTAGTTTAACTGAGATGTGGAAAGTAAATATCAGGAACTAGAAATATGGTGCATGCAGCTGCAAAGAAAAGTTATTAATAATACAGTCATGAGGTGCAACATCTAGACATTTTTCACATTGATATTTTCATGCAAGTCAAACAATTTATTAACAAGCAAGAAAAATACTTTTATTAGCAATCAATATTATATTCTTGTCAACGTAAACATTCAAACTCATTTCATGTGAAGTGCCACGTCTTTTTATTCAACAATTATGTCTATGGTAACAATGTTAAAGCTTTCTATATTTTTTTGATGCACATCAATAAAAGGTGAATAAATGATTAATTCCACATATGATAAAAATGATAAAAAATAAGAGAAGGTTGTCACTGATAAACCTTACATAAATATGTATTATTCACCATCAATAACTTGCATAACTAAATAACGAGAAATATTTCAAATGTAAAACCTATATTTTTCTATTTCAACTATTGCATTCTAAAAAAAGTGAACTTGATTAATTTAAATGGGTTACACTTACCTCTAACATCACAGAATCCAACATATGTAAGAAATGGGAATGCCTTTCACATCTTATTAACAATACAGAATGCAAGCACGTCTATTGTTTCTTCTAAGTTTCTTCCATACTTAGAAGACAAACTTTCTGAACAACATATATCTTAGAAGACTACAGCAAAGACAAATATATCAAAATATAGTAATTGATAATGTAATCATAGAATTAAAAATAAATGAATACCAACTTCAGAAGTTTAACTTTACTAAATCAATAAATTGTAGCAAGGCACATAAACTTGAAACTGAAGAGGAAGAACATGCACAAAAGAGTCAAAAATTAGGAAAAGTACTTCATTACAGAATAAATCAAACCACTGCAATACGAAAAGTAAAAGAAGGAAAAATAGCACAATTATTTATTCAATTACAAATTAAATATTCTACTGCAAAAAACTTGTCAAATCACAGAAGGTACAGTAACACCGCTGAGTAACTTGCATCATTATAAATTCTGAAATGACAGTAGCTAATGACAGTGACAGCAAAAAGCAGTAATACATAGTTATTGCATGGGATTTCTTTTATTTTAATGTGCAAAATAATATAAAGCCTAATGTTTGATATTAATATGAATGCAATAAGATGTGAGGATGTGACATTACAATACTGCATGATATTAGTCATATACCTTTTTGTAAAACAATATAACTCATGAGATTTTCATTCATGTGAGTGCATAATTGAATTCTAAACTCAGATTTGACATGCCCTTTTCACTTACTATATGTGAAATTGTGCACACATGCCGGGGTGAAAACAATTCCAAATGAAAGAGAACTTGGTTACCTTAACAAAGTATATTCTTTTATGTGCTTATTTCTTATTTTTCAGTATGCATGTAGAAATTTGTCCTCACATATTGGAACTTCAGCAGTGCAGATGAAATATAAGTTGGTATAACATATCATGAAGACATGCCAGTTATTTTTTTTGTCAGAAAGTACATGTATGTTTGTGTCTATGATTGTCAGTGAGTGACTTTGTGTGTGTGTGTGTGTGTGTGTGTGTGTGTGTGTGTGTGTGTGTGTGTGTGTGTGTGTGTGTGTGTGTGTGTGTGTACATAACATTATGTGTGCATGATTATCTCTGAGAATGTATGACTCTGATTTAAAAAAAAAAGAAAAATGTAAAAAAAAATTAAGAATTTAAGAATAAGTATGAATATTATAAGAAAATATAAAATGTAATACTACATGAGTATGTACAGGTATATAATACACAAAGCAATGCACTTAATATCACATTTAATTAACTATTAACCAAATTAGTAATACCTATCAATACATTTTCAACCACAGTCATTAATTAAACATTTGTATGTTTAGAGCAATCACAAAACCAAATAAATTATTTAAAAAGCTACTGATTGATTTACTAGTAACAATAACCACATGAGTTTCTCAGTTTTGCATCACAAAGGGGTCATTCAGATTGATGTGATTATACTACAACAAAGCTCCGTTTTTCAATAAGTGTTTTTACTACAAACAAGCTACGTCTTTTTTAGTTGGTGTGCTGTTTCCACTTGTTTTGGATTTACTGGTCATTCAGATTGAACAAACTCATTGATAGATGACTTGTGGACTTATCATATCTGATTTCATACGTTCCACTATAAAAATCTTATTGCTCTACAGCTTCAGAAATATGTTTTTGTCAAAGGGAGATCATGTCTACTTAATTTAGTAAACCTCTTCAAGAATATCACTAAGGCTGCAGACAGTGTCCATGCAGTTCATATAGCATACCTGGATCTGGCTAAGGCCTTCAACACTATTTTCCATACTGGAACTGTAAGCAAGCCAGCTTATAAGCCTAAATATAGGCCTTCATATTGTAAGACAAATAGCCGTCTAGCTGACCGACAGAATCCATGTAGTTAAAGTAGGAGGTGTCACACCACAAAGCAAAAAGGTGACCACTATTTTTCTTCAAGGCCACCTTATGTTTGGCATCAGGATTTTAGATCTCCAAACCACTAAACCATACAAATGGCTAACTAAATTTGTCAATAGCAGCAAGCTGGATGCTGTTACTTACTCTACACCCAATACTGTATTACTAGAGCATAGCTACACCATACAAATCAGTGAAGTATTAGAAATGGACTTAAATTAATTGCAAAGAAGTATAGCATTGTCACCGCTGGTATGCAAATCTCAGCAGCAGCTTACAGTATAGAGACCACCTATTCCATCCTGATACAATCATCTCAGTACACTTGTAAACAACTTCTTATCCTTTGGCCACTTCATAGCAACAACAGTCAGTACATCCTTCTAGCTACTCAGCCATATTTATAACTAAAGGTATTTTATACACGTCAAAAGAAATTATCAACTCTGTACTCTGCCAAAATCAGACCAATTACAGAATGTAATGCCCCTTTAAGTTTCAATCTATCAAAACACTTCACTTAGCTAGAAAGACCACAGAGTTTCCAAACTAAGAAGATCACTAAACTATAGACCCTCAGCTACCAAGACAGGCTTGGAGCTCTGTCCTATACTCTATCTCTCTCTCTATCTCTCGTTGAGATTCCTGCAAGGTGATTTATGCTACTGTTCCATTATGTTAAGGGCCCAACCCTTCTTTATCTCCTACATCTCCACAAAATAACTGGCTTCTCAAACACTTGAAATAATAACTCAAATTTCCATAAATAAAACACGGACAGATATATTACTTATTGCTTACTCATCTCTGAAATAATCTTTCTTTACATATAAAACATAGGATACCCTTACTTCCATTAAGTCAAACCTTGATGACTGGATGAGTGCTCATCAATTCATTTTAGGCCTAATGTATATTGCTCTCCTATAGGCAGGAAGTGCCCTATAAGGGTGGGTATCAGCCTCAATAGCCAGTAAAGGTTGATGCAGTACACATCAGCACATCAATGGTAAAATACACATAAAACCATAGCTGGCCTTAGGCATAGGCCAACTAGATGGCTGCCTAGGGTGCCATTCTAGCAGGGGTGCTTTTCCAGTATTTATTTATTTGTCTTTTGTAGTAAAGATATGGTTTCTTTAAATTGTGTTAAATGTATATAGGAAAAACTGAAGAGTAAGACAAACTGAGAAAAAGCAAAGAAAAACAAGTAATCTGGATGGTGTAGGTAGACCAGGATGGGGACACCAGGTGTTGTTTGGGGGGCACTGTATAGCCCCTTTGCGTAGGGCACCAGGTAACCAAAGGCCAGCCCTACATCAACATTAAACCACATATATTTAAAAATAAAAAAGTTGTTGAATAAAAACCAACAAAATTCAATGAAAATGCAACGCTGGTCACCAGAATGTCCCCAATAAAGTGACAATGGTGCTTAAAAATAACGCTTTTTTATTGCAAACAAGAAATACATTAAGCACTTTCACCCAGCATATGTGGGCTTCCTCAAAACAATTTGCTAATCAAAAGACTTCAGTTTAAATTCAAATCTTGGCGCCAAAAGCTCCCATTAAATTGTCCTTAAAGACATATAATTCAGAAATATACCATGTATAAAAACCGTTGAGAAACTATAAAAAAACTTTGAAAAAATATATGTTATGTATTTAAACAATTGATATATGTATTTAGGATGCATACAATATATTAAATTACATGTAAACACTTACATAAAAATATATTAAAATTGTTAAACTTATATACTCACATAATAACACTTAAACACTATAATGTAAATGTGAGTAAATATAATGTTAAAGAAAAATAAAAAGAAATATTTTATGTATTTAAACAACTGATATATGTATTTAGGAGGTGTACAATACGAGTAAATCTTAATTAATAATTCATGGTACATACAACCACTAATAAGCAGGTGTTATGCATAAACTCATCTTTACCAGGTCTTAATGACCACATTTCTATTAAGCCACTTTTAGTTTCAAAACAGCAGTGACTATTAACAATTTAACATAATTTAGTTGTTGGTTACGACTGTATAACACCTGATCTATCAATATTAGGATAAGATTTTAAATTAGGACAAGAACACAGACATAATTCTTTAATAGTTAGCAATGTTAATTTTCTTAATTTTCTTAAATAATATAGAGTTTATGCATAACACCTGCTTATTAGTGGTTGCATGTACCATGAATTATTGATTAAGATATACTCGTAGATTATAAATATTGTAACTATTGGTTACAAGTTACCTTCAATGATCTCCTGTGGAGTGACACTATTCCCAATCTCTTAGTAAGAGATCCCTTGACTGTTCTGGCAAAACAGTTCAACAACGCCCTTGACTGCCTCTACCTATTGCATGAGGATAAGCAGAAATCCAGAAAGGGGGAGGGGCTTGATTCAAGATCTGTTTTTAATATTAATCCAAAATGGTCCTGGAAAAATTCTTTAAAAATTTTGCATATAACGTGTGCCAAAAATGCCTCTTCCTCCCCCACATCCATTCAATAGGTGTCATTGGTTCCAGAGATCATAGGAGTCACTCTAAGGGCCATATTACAAGCAATTGCTGAAAATGAAGAAGTACTAATCATGTGGGATCATCTAATACCAACAATCAAAAAAGTAGGAGCAAGAAAAACAATTACTGTAGTCAAAGAAAAAGAACAAAAGTTACCTTAATCATTAAAATAGCTACATTTACCAATTAAAGTGCACTGCGTAATAAGAGACTTAAAGTCATAAAATACCAGGATATGTGATCAGAAAACTAGATTATTATGGAAAAAGAACACAAAGATACTTCCAGTAGTAGGAAGAGCAACAGGGCTAATTCAAAAATAATTTTTAAGTATAATTAAATATGCTGCCAATACAGGTAACTGCTTATGAACTATAGAAGGAAACAATTCTGGGTACATTGTGGGTGCTGAGAAGAGCAAACATCAAAGATTAAAGCAGTATTAATTTCAAGAACTTTAATTGTATTTTGACTTAGGAATGCTATCCATTCCTTTCATAGTATTACAAACCCTAAATATTTGTGGAAATTAAAAAAACAGAGGGGCCCTAAAATACACTGCTGTGTTTCTAAGTATATTCTTCCATGATATAAGTACTACACATCTGGAATTCTAAATGATTTTACCAGATTTCTTCAGTAAATAGGATATGTGATCCTCAAGTCTCTCTCTTATGTTCTTTTTTTTTTTTGTCTTTATCTACCTCCTTGTTCATTTGTTATTTACTTTAACATTCTGTAACTTATAAAAATAAGCATGTCTGGACACCATGTGCTGTCATAAAGCATTCCTGAATGAATCTATTCATTATCTCTTATCTCCAGCAGTTCAAGCTGTATAAAATGATGAGCTTGTGTTAGTCAGAGCTATTCCATCTTCCTCAAGTTACATATAACACATAGTGTCTCCATATTCTGCATCTGTGAAACAGGCATAACCTTTTCCAAAACATTGTCCAGTCTAGCAGGAGAAAAATCTTTATTGCAAGATAAGGAGTTATTAGCCATCCAAACTATTGCATGCATTTGATCTTTAAAGTTCAAAATATTTTCTTAATGTCTGCCATTGCACTGAACCTATTTCCTTTTACTTATCAGCAATGTTTATTGAATCAACCACCTCCTCTGTGGTTATCACTTATCTCTCTGAACCATTAACCCCATATTAAAACTGCATCCTCTTGTTCTCATTTGCCTATTTTTATTTTTTAATTTCAAAGCTTGTGTAATTGTTCTCACACCCATGCATGCATGCTCCTTGTATGCTTCTGCTGCCTATTTCCCTTACACACTCTTCTTCCTTTCCTCAAAACAATGCACATAGTGTTTCTTACGTCTTTCTGTTTATGTGACTTCTGGTGCAAATGGGAGATGGATTGCAAGATAGTGGGCAATGTCCTGGAAGGCCTCTTCAACAATGCTTATCCTAGTCTGATCAATTTTTAGGCTCATAGGTAGTCAGTAGGCATGCAGTCCAGGAGACCAGTGAGAAGCCTAGCCAAGTTTCCCAAATCCTCGAGTTCTATCTGGTTAAGTAACTTGCTTGCTTGGCAAATGGAGGCTGAGGGAATCAAGCCCTGTACTACACGGAGTATCTCTTTAACAGCTCCTAGCCATAATTCTCTGTAGAAATTGCCAAATTATTACAAGAATGAGAATGGTGGAAGATGTGGGCAGAGTCCATGAGAGGTGCAGGTAGGACTCCTCCTCAGACACTGATTTCAACATTTTCAACAGTGCCAAGACCAAATAAAGCAATTCAAAATCACTCCATGTGAAGGAATTGCATTATCTGTTCCTGCCATACTTCAGCAGGTGCTGAGCACATAATGGACTCCTTAGTGTACTTTGATGCTGTCAAATCAACACAGCAAATACAACTGCTAGTTGGAGGGCATCACACCTCCATCTGTATGTCATTCATAGTCTGCAGACATGCATGCTCCAGTGATATAACCCAAACAAAATCCATTCTCCCCCCAAAAAAAACTTAGAGGGACACTCACAACTACTAAGTCCTCAAAGATTGTTACGATATCCCACTCCCCAATTATCCCACTCCCCAATCACTCAGATATGCTACACCCCATCACCTTCAATCATATTAACCAAGCTTAGCCATCTTTCATATTTACCCAGCCCCACCCACTAACATCCTAACACTAACCTAATCCTCTTACTAATGTTTGTATATATGCACATACAATTAAGTGTAAATTACTTTTGAATCACTCCACATTACAACCACTCTGTGTGAAACCACATATTCTGTTGTATTCACACAAATGTAAAGTACTCTGTATTTCTTAATTTTTTTCTGTCAAACAATTGTATATTCTTTCAGTTGTGTTCTGTAACTCCCAGACTGTGGCTGAAATGAGTCCTTACTGGATCAGTCCATTATCCCAATCAACAAACAAACAATAAATTAAATAAATAAATAAAAATACAAGCATTCCCTTGTAATGCTTGCAGTACTATGGCTAACAAGCAGAGGGAAATATTTGCAGCTCTGATGCTGAAGTTAGGATCCCCATAGGCTAACATGAGCATTGCAGATGCAGCATAAATTGGCATGAGTTACTAATTTATAAATACCCCTAAGTTCAGGGCAGCAGTAGTTGCCAAGATTTTAGAGATGGGTGTACTAAATATGCCATCCATGAGAATTTCCATAATATGTTATGAGATAATACAATAAAGGTCCTTTATTGGACCCACCAATATTTAGGCAAGCCTGAAAAGTTTGACATAGTGTAAGCTGACTTGGAATCCAGCCTACCAACTGCTGCCGCAATCTTCTCTTCTAAAAATAAAAGTGAAAAATGTCCCAGAATATGACTCCTTACATCCTCTTCCCTCTCCCCTTTGTGCAGTTTCTTTTATCTTTTTAACCTATTTATGGCTCACTTCTGTCACCCTGATAATGGAAGAGGGAAATGTGAGTGTCAGCACCGAAGGGAAAATGGAAAGGAATGTCACTGACAATGTCAAACCCACCTCTTTCTTACTATTAGTATGTTTATCTTTTGTTCAGTGAGCTGTCCTTTTGGACAGAATCCATTTTCAGTAGCAGATTTAGGACAAAAATTCTATACAGCACAGTGCACTAAAAGAAACCAAAAGCAAGCAGATCACACTTATAAATGTAGATGAAGATAAGTTCTAATGAATGAAACACTCTCAGTAAAAAGGCAAGTAGTATACTAAGCATATGCCTAGTGTGAAGACTGATAGAGAAATGTGAAGGCTGCTAGCCTAGCCAGATAGGATTTTATACATAATTCTGTCATTTGTAAATATGAATGTTGAATTACAGGCTTGTTTTCTTAAATGAAAGAATATGCTGTGAAATGTTGAACTCAAAACAATGTAGCAACATTGCCCTCTGCTGTAAAGAAAGCTAAGTCAAGCATTTCTTGTCTGTCCTTTGAAATTGAAATTATTTCATGACTGTCTTTGATGTTTGCAATTTGGCTCCAGCCAGGCTAGATGAAAGCATTCTGCCTATTGTTTTAACTCAAGGAATAATTACTAAAGTTTACATATGGAATATATTTTATTGATGTAGTTTCCTGCAGGTGCAAGATAACAATTATGTAATATCTGTTAGCCTGGAAACACTAGTAAAATGTAAAAAGAAAAGATGTAATGGGAACAAGGACTGCAATAGCAATTTAAACAGAGAGAATCAGAAGGCATTAAGCATTTTTGTCTTGACTATCCAACTCACAGGACTGCCTGTTGTCATATGTAAGTTATCTTAGACTTGTGTTTTCTTTTAGAAATAGCTAGGAACTAGAAAGATTAGAATGACCCCGAATTTACGAAGCCCGTTATAGAGTGCAGGAATAGTTTAAGAGCTATTTTTGGCAATATGGCCGACGTGCGATCCAGGAACGAGCTCCCGGGATCTGCATGTGCGCTCTTAGGCTGATCCTGTATGGACCAAGCTCATGAAAACCATGCAAATAAGGGTAATTTGCAATCCAGGAAGCAGGCAGCTGTCAGTGCAGGACAAGTGCAATCTGCAGAAATGTACTTGGTTAGTAACCAAGTATGTTTCTGCAAACTACAAAACGGAGCTATGACAGCTCCAAATAAAGGCTGCTTATCATTGATGAAGCATGGCAATTGGCAAGTAGAAGGCCACTGACAATGCAAAATGCATAAAAAATAAAAAAATAAAAACTTTTAAATTCCTTTCACTGATCTTGCCTGTTTAAGCACAGGGCAGTGGCGCGCAAATGGGATCGGGGAGAAAATAATAAAATAAACCTAAAATAAACATTCTAACTAAAAGCAGTATTCAGCCATGCAAGTCAATGGCAGGCATAAGACAACCTGGCCAGTGAGTAATGGTTGCTAAGGGGGGAGGCCCAGTGTGGGACATGTAACTATGCATTAGCAGACAATCCTATGCAAATGAGGGGAAGGATAGTGAATCTCAGATTTCCCCAGGGTGTGAGGCAGGTCCCAAGAGTGTAAGAATAGAAATAGCTGGGTGCAAGACTAGGAGACTGGTGACATCATGGGCGGGTGTGTCAGGCATACTAAAAGTGGATTGGAGCCCTGTGGCTCGGGACTGCTCCTAGCTTAGCACAGCTAAGCTAGAGGTGTGTCCAAACTGCCTAGCACTTCTTGCAAAGTGTAAGCAGGTGTGCACGCCACGCATGGGTTATCACAGGAAGAAATAGGAAGTTAAACCAGGAAACAGCAGCTCTGTGCACATATGAGCACTCTGTGCGGCGCACACACAGGCTTAAAAAGGGAGGCAATGGAAAGAGAAAACAGCAGTAGGAAGATAATCAAGCAGAACTAGCTGATCTGCCAGGTGAAATGTATCAGAATCAGCTAATTACACAGGCAGCAAGCCAGCCCAGCCCAGAACACCACTATAAAATAAGCAAACACCTACCCCCCTGGTTTTTCCACACTCTACACTACCGGTGTATACAAGTGGAGAAATTTTAAAAACAAACCTACAAAATGAGAAGGGCTGCAGCAGGCAACATAGAACAACATGTGCAAGAGGCTGAGGGTGGTGAGGATGTCAATGCTGCCGAACAACCCACAGTGAGGAGATAGAGAAGAGTGTACAGACCCAGGGTAACCTATCAGGGGCTACATGAGCTGGAGATAGTGGAGTGCTATAGGGTGGACAGAGACGTCCTACAGCAAATTGTTGAGCTGTGCAGGCCACACCTGACACACCACACTGGCCGAGGGGAACCCATCCCATTGGATACCAAGGTATGTGTAGGCCTAGGTATACTAGCCACAGGTACCTCCCAAACCACAACTGGGGATAACATGGGCATCTCACAGGCATCAGCATCCAGAGTATTCCACCAGTTCCTGGATGCCATGTCAACACATGCCAGTGAGCACATATATTTCCTCAACACACATGAGGTGTTGACCCGCAATATGCGTCTCTTCCACCAAATAGCTAACTACCCTGGGGTAGTGGGTGCTATACACTGCACGCACTTACACATCAAAGCACCACCTGGTGAACAGGGTAGGGCCTATATCAAATACAGGGGCATCCCCTCCATCAACTGCCAGGTTGTATGTGATGCCCAGGGCATTATACTGAAAGTGTGTGCTGGCTGCCCTGGAAGCTATGATGATTCACACATATGGCAACTGATGCAGCTGTACCACAGATTTGCCAATGTGGACATCCCCTAGGGTCACCTAGTGAGGGATGCTGGGTACGCACTGGAGCCGTGGCTGATGACACCCATCAGAAATGCACACACACACCTGAACAACAACACCATAATGAGGCACACGCACAGGCCAGACATGTAATAGAGCATGTGTTTGCGATGTTCAGGTCATGGTTCCGGTGTCTGGACACATCTGGTGGAGCCCTGCAGTATTCACCAGCTACATGTACCCAAATTGTAATGGTATGTGCTATGCTACACAATATGATCCTGCAGAAACAGCTGCAGCAGGAACAGCATGGGGCAGGGCCACCAGGCCCCCAACCAGTGCCAAGGCCTGTATAGGCATAGAGTGACTCGGAGGAAGAACAACTTGAGCCTGCACCAGTAGGCAGAAGGGGACGTGCCCTGTATGCCCTGGCTTTGGCAAAGAGGCAATGCATAGCATATGCACTGACACAGTAGGGGCCCAGGGAATGACACCTCTTTCTGACTCACACAAACAGTAAAAGGGATGCCAAACATGACAAAACCTGTGCCCAACCATGTACAGGGAGTGTACTATGTGCATCCAACATAGGCAGCCCTCCAGCACCATCCTCAAGTCCGGCACACCCTCAAGGTAAGTCAGTCAACCTACCAATTGCCAAATGGAGTAGAATGTGTTTTTACCTGTAGCTATGGTATGGATGTGAACATGCAAGGGAATTGGGTGACCAGATGTCAAGGCAGCAGAGAGTAGACATCCACAGTGGCATCATGAGATCTGTAACACATACTGGAGTCACCATAGTAGCCAGTAATACACAGGGTGACAAAACCAACTGCAGGAAATGGCCTGAGTGACATGGGTGTCCATAAGAGCCACACATGCCACTCAGGAAGGATCACATACCCAATAACAGTCTGAGCCAGCAGGACAGGTGAAGACTAACACAAACAAATGCTGTACTATGGCTTCTGAATGTGCCCTATGGATAACCCCTCCCCCAGGCCTACACAGACAGACTGCAGCAGGCCAAGCAGTTGGATGTAAGTTGTGAAGGCTAGAAAGTCAGAAACTAATATGTAGGTAAACAAAGATAGGATCTGTACTACACTGGTAAGCCTCTAGCCAGCAGGATAGGTAAGACTACAGACTGAAATGGAATACCTGACATACCAGTACAGTCCTAGCAAATGTGTACAAGTGTCAGGTGCACCCCCCCACTCCTATGTAGAACAGTAGAAACAGTCAGGTGTCTCCCCCCCCCCGCTATGCAGAAATGTAGCAACAGTCAATGGCAAATGACTGATGGATAGCCTGCAGACACAGCATGCTTCCTGTCGGTGTACAACACAAAGGTCAGCACCACAGTACAAACTACCTGGATGTGATCCACACTGGGTATGCTCACACACTTAGAGGAATGAAGGCAATGTCAGTCGACAACATACTGAGAGGTCATATTGGGCATGCTCACACACTTAAACACATGAAGGTAATGCCTGCAAACACCAGTGGACCAGACATATCTGGAAGTTGCAGTTCTCAGTGCGGACACATGTCAGTATGCACCACTTCTGCCTTGAAAACACAGTGGATAGGAATACAGACAAATATGTAAGGACAACACACTATAATAAACCACAGGTACATGGGCATAGATGTGTGGAAGAGGGTGACCGTGACAAGGAGCAATGCAAGCCTGTTCCAACTGGCACACAGCCAAAGGACCCCCAACACATGAGGTGCAGATATAACCCACTGCGGATACTAGCCATCAGTACCTGTCAGCATGACAGACTATGTGGTGTATGTGCCAGCTGTGCAACAAAACTGTACAAGGAAGTAGCCATCTAGTAGCTGTATACATGCACCTGTGACATATGAACCTGTGTGTGCCCACATGTGGCATGTCAACCCCTACATGAATGGGGTATGGGCCATGCACACACTGCCCTCCCCATAGCAGTAGTATGACAAGCCTGCTGAGGTCATCCAATGTGAATTACACCTTTGGGAGAGCTATAGCTCAGTAGTATGCATGGCGCGTCCCATAACTGCGTACTGCTGTAGTGACGGAGTAGTTAGGCAGTAGTACTAACCCCAGACCTGCCAATTGTGTGAGTGTGTGTTTGTGTGCATGCCTGTCTGTCTCTGAATGTGTAGAGGGAAAGGCTTGTTAGGCTACTCACACTCCGTACAATACATATAATCTACTTTGGCAAGGCTGTTGATGTCACTCACCTAGAAGTAGACCTCTGGGAAAGTGATAGCCCGTTAATCGCCGTAGCATGTTCTGTAACTATGTACTGCTGTAGGGTAATATACTAGTTAGGTAGGTGTTTGAACCCCAGACCTGCCATGTTTGTTTGTGTGTGTGTGTGTGTGTGTGTGTGTGTGTGTGTGTGTGTCTGACTGAGTAAAGAGCAATGCTTTTTAGGCTACTCACACTCAATACAATACAAATACTCTACTTTGGCAAGGCTGCTGATGTCACTCAACTAGAAGTACACCTCTGAGAAAGTAATAGCCCAATAATCACCGTAACTCATTCTGTAACTGCGTACTGCTGTAGTGTGATAAACTAGTTAGGTAGGTGTTCGAATCCCAGACCTGGCAACAGTGTGTGAATTTATAGTTTTATAGTTTCATAGTATAGTACTGGGCATTTGTAAGCCTAGCCATAGTGATGTGGCATTTGCCACCCCATAAAATGGTACAAAAATGTACAGAATAAATTTAAAATACTGTGTCTAGTAGTGACACAATGAAGGTCCCCTTATATAATAGAATTAGTTTACTGTGCCCCTGTCTAGCAGTGACACAGATGTGACCCCTGGGGTAAACTTACGATCTCCCATCCACTCATCAAGATTTCTCTTGAAGAGAGTCAGTGAGGGGCTCTGCCTAATACGAACTGGGATCTTGTTCCAAAGCATGGGAAGGTCTGGGTTATGAATCTATCCCTCCAGCATGTCCTATTCATACTTGTGCTGAGGTTTAAGTCTTTAGCTCTCATGGTCCTGATGGACTTGGATTTTTTGAGGTGGAGCATGTCCATCAGATCCTGATTGGACATGGCCTTGTACGTCAGGCAGAGATCACCTCTGAGCAGGTGGTATGATACTGAATAGAGCTGAAGTTTCTTTAGTCTGGCAGAATAAGACATGTTGGAGACCCTTGATCCTCTTGGTGAGGTACTTTTGTGGTCTCTCCAGCTGTTGCAAATGCCGGGTGAGGTACATACCAAATGGGGCATTGTACTCAATCATGGGTCTGATGAGGGAGGAATATAGGGGTACAATGACATCCTTGGATCTGGATGTGAATCCCTTCATGATGAGGTGTGCAAGGTAGAATGTTTTTCTAACCACTTTGGCAACGTGGGTATCAAATGAGAGGTCGCTGTCGACTTGGGTCCCTAGGTCTCTGATTACATTTTCAGTACTCAGTGGGTTGCTGTCTATGTGATAATTTGTGGGTACTTTGTTTTTTCCAAAGGGGATGACTATACATTTTTTGGCATTTAGTTTAAGGCCGTGACTCCGGCACCAGTTGTCCATTTCTGTGAGGCCTTTTTGTAGGATGTGTGTGTCTGCTGGTGTATCGACTATGGCGCCTAGTTTGCAGTCATCTGCGAACTTTGTCAGCCACAGCCCTCCCACGTTTGCTTTACCATCTGAGAAATAAATGCCGAACAAGAGGGGTCCCAGGACAGATCCCTGTGGGACACCACTTGTGACTGGCTTTGAGTCTGACATTGCTCCAGCGATTTTAACTTTATGGGTTCTGTCCTTTAGCCAGTTTGCAACCCATCTAGTGACATAAGCTGTCGAGCTTATCTATGATGCCTGAGTGGGGTATTGTGTCGAAGGCCTTAGCCAAGTCCAGGTATGCTGTATGGACTGCTTTGCCCTTGTCAATGGCTCTAGTGACTGTTTTGAAAAAGTCAACCAGGTTTAAAAGGCAAGATCTGCCCTTTACAAAGCCGAACTGGGTGGGGTCAAGTGTCTGTAGGTCCCCTATGTCTCTGTTTATGAGTTTCATAATGATTCTTTCCATAGCTTTGCAGATCAGGCTGGTTAAGCTTATGGGGCGGTAGTTTCCAGGGTCTGTAGAGGCACCCCCCTTGTGGAGTGGGACCACTGTTGCTGTACACCAGTGTTCAGGTACATATCCCGAAGTAAGGCTAAGGTTAAATAGCATTTTTATGTGTGGGTTTAGCTCCTCTTGGAGTTCACGTAACACACAACCGGGATACCGTCAGGTCCCATTGATGCTGTGATTTTTGCTTTGTTTAGGGTGGTTCTCACTTGGACATCTGAGATGACAGGGAGATTACATTCAGCTGGGATAAGTATTTCTTCTTTTTGGGGGTGAAGGAGGGGAGAAATTTGCACTGAACCTGTCAGCCAGAATGTTGGCAATATCTGTGGGTTCAGTGTATTTTTTATTGTTGTGAACCAACTCTGAGCATATCTGAGGGTTTCCGCCCAAGTTTCGAACATAGCTGAAGAAGGGTTTGTGTGTATCTGACTGAGTAGAGAACAATGCTTTTCAGGCTACTCAAACTCCATACAATACAAATACTCTACTTTGGCAAGGCTGCTGATGTCACTCACCTAGAAGTACACTTCTGGGAAAGTGATAGCCCAGTAATCAACATAGCATGTTCTGCAAATGCGTACTGCTGTAGTGTGATAAACTAGTTAGGTAGAGAAAACACTAAGACCTTTATTGGAAGCCATACCTACGATACTCAAAGACACGTACCAGCTTATAGATTATTTACAGTCCTTGGAATTTGAGTTTATACAGGACAAACACCTTTTAATCACAATGGATGTGCAGAGTTTATTCACCTCAATCCCTAATGATGTAGGGATTGATGCCATCCGTGATTTATTACAACACAATCCAGGTTTGAAAGGGAACAATGCCATCTTGGTGTGTCAACTATTGGACATGGTGTTAAGCAACAATGTGTTTGCATTTAGGGACAAACTGTATCTCCAGTCCTGTGGTGTGGCCATGGGGACCCCATGTGCAAACACATATGCAAATCTAGTTGTACACCACTGGGAGCTGCACCATGTTTTTACACACCTCTCATTCCACAAGGTTCTGTTATACAAACGTTTTGTTGACGATATTTTGATTGTTTGGGATGGCTCCATTAAGGAATTCTATGAGTTTAAAACTCATCTAGAAACCACCACTACGTTTTTGAGATTTTCAGTTGAAACTTCTTATTTATCAGTTAATTTTTTAGATGTAAGCATAAATATTAGAAGGGGGAGATTAGTATCCACTCTGTTTAAAAAAGAATGTTGGCGGAATACCATTTTGAAATACAACAGCATGCATCCCCGCCATACCTTTAAAGGTATTCTGAAAAGTCAATTTATTAGACTAAATAAAATATGCACTGACAAGAATGACTTGAACAGAGAAGCTGATAAAATGATGAACATGTTTTTAGAAAGAGATTATAATCATGACCTAGTAATGGAAGTCAGAAACAATGTCTTGTCTCCAGAATCCCTGACTTCAAATGTATCTGGAACTGATTACCAGGTAGCTAATTTCACGAATATTGCTCACAATTATAACCTTACTGATAGAGTTTCTTTTATCACAACGTACACCAATGACTTCATGAACATTAAGAAGATATTAGTTAACAACTGGAGGGTCTTAATGATGGATGAACCTACTAAAAGAATATTAGGCAAATCTCCTCATATAGTTTATAGGAGCAACAAAAATTTAAAATCTCTATTATGCGACAGGAAGTCTAGAATATCATATCATAAGTTAGGCCCCAATGAATCTTTTGGAACATATCCATGTCACAATTGTAATTATTGCAAGTTCATAACCAAAAGTCAAGAATTTGTGCATCCAGAACTTGACTTTATTTTTATACCTAGATTTAGAGCCACCTGTGACACCTCTGGCCTAATTTATTTAGCCACATGTGAGCATTGCAATGTATTCTATATAGGCCTTACCAAAAGGAAACTCAAGAATAGAATATATAACCATCAATATGATATAAAAAAGAACAATGAGCTGAATGCCTTGGCCAAGCATGTGATGTCTAATCCATCGCATTCCTTTGTGTTTAGGGTGCTGCAAGTTATAGGGGTTCCAGATAGAGGTGGTGATTACTTGAATCAGATCGAGCTAAATGAACTAAAATGGATACTTAAACTTAGAGGTCACTACCCCCCAGGTTTGAACAATTATGTCACCATTAGGTCATTTCTTAATAACCGAAGATGACCTTCATTTGATGCAGAACAGTCATCCTTCTTAGCTGTTCTTATGATGTTTATTCATTAGTTTAGTGTATTTTTAGTCATCATTTTTATTCTATATATTATAGTATTTTATTTGTCTGTTGATGATTTTAGAACTGCATATTATTGCTTTTGAGATACATGGTGTTGTGATTTTGCTTTATTGGTTAACCACATGACATTAAAAAAATTTTATAGAGTTTTCCATTTTCACCCCATTGCATTGAAAAATTTATTTACGTGGTAAAAAATTCCCCCTTTTCCATCTTTCACTTTATATACTGATTGATTCAACAAGATATTATAAATGATTTCTTTGACATAATTGCATTAAGCATCATTTTATTATTTTTACATATTCTTACTCCATCATACAATAGATATTAGTAACAGTGAGTTTTAATTCATACTTATGTTTATACATACATTGTGATTATATTTATGTATTTATACATTTGTATTGTATTAATTAATATATATTTATTTATTTATTTATTCATTTATTCATTTATTTATATCTATTTACATTATATATATACATGCATGCATATTTATTTACACATATAGTTGTCTAATTATTAATTCATACATTAACACTAAGCATATTTTTATCAATAGAACTGCTTTATGTGTTCCAAAGATTTTTAATTAAGGAACAGTGCACACAGCCATACATTTTTAAGTGAGTTATAACTGCCGCATAATTTATTTGTTGATTTATGCTAGCGAAGTTTGCAGCAATAACTAGTCTGGTTGTCTTCTAATATTGCCTTTACATTACGTTTAGAATAAAAAACCTTTGCTCAGATGTAATGAATTTCTGAATGCTTCTGAAGCATTATATTTAGAATAAGGTACACTTGCTCAGTTGAAATGAATTTTTGAATGCTTTTGAAGCGTCATGTAGGGATCGCTTTATTCCATTCTATTTTATTTTTGTTGTACATGTATGTCTAACTAAGTGTTTTATTGTGTATATATATATATATTTTTAAATTAGAATTTTTAAACCAGCAGTTTTTAGATAACAGTTTTCTTTAAATCTCAAAATGGTTGAATGCTTAAATGTTTCTCCAATTACATATGTAGTTAATTGATTAATTTAATGCAATAGTCTATTGGCTGAGCCTCCCTATAAATTTGCTGATACTATTATATTCAAACTGTCTGATGAAGCGTATGGTAGCATACGCGAAAACGCTTACCTTTTGTCTGTTTTCATAAATAAAATGTAAAGTTTTTTAACGTGGAGAGTCGGAAGTTTTTTTGCTATATATTTTTATTAGTTAGGTAGGTGTTCAAACCCCAGACCTGGCAACTGTGTGTGTTTGTGTGTGAACCTGTGTGTCTAACTGAGTAGAGAACAATGCTTTTTAGGCTACTCACACTCCATACAATACAAATACTCTACTTTGGCAAGGCTGCTGATGTCACTCACCTAGAAGTACACATCTGGGAAAGTGATATCCCAGTAATCGCCGTAGTGCATTCTCTAACTGCATACTGCTGTAGTGTGATTTAGAATGGTGGTAGTGTTTCATCTCCATCCATGCCAGTTTTGGATGTTTTGTGTGTGTTTCACTGTCTGTGTATGGAGCAATACATTATAGGCTACTCACTTGCAGTACATTACAAATGCCCTACTTTGGTGGTCCTGCTGATGTCATTAATTGTGAAATATACCTTTGGGGAAGATGTACTTCATTAATGTCCGTGGCATGTACTATAACTGCATAGTGCTGTAGTGTAGTAAACTAGTTAGGTAGGGGTTCTACACCCAGACATGACAGGTGTGTGTGTGTGTCTGCGTGTGTTTGTAACTCATATCTTGTGTAGAGGTGGTTGTGAGTTTGGGCAATGTGGAGAGGTTTTGCTCATTTAATTTATGGTGGCCCTATTATTATCATGTCAACCATACAAGGATAACAGATGTAAATAGCTGAGAGGCTGGGGTGCAAAGCCATACCAATACATGTGACATCAAGGCCAGCCAATCACAGTTAGCAACCCCACTGTGCCTTCACATGTGACTCACAATGGACATATCATGCCTGACAACATGCCCTATATGGAGAGATGATACTGACATCAGGAAATGCTTTTAGCATGCTATCAATGTAGGTGCAGCATAAATCTGCTGACCAGTACCAGTCCCTGCCATAGGTGGGCAGGACTGGCACATCTGATGATAAACTGTGTTCACAGCATAGGCCAGACAATCCTGGTACAGTTCCACATGTCACTGTACATGCATGTGGGATGTGTGCACATCCTAGACACCATCCAAGTCATGGACTAGGGAACACATATATGGCAAGTGATGCACAGCATTGCCCACACACAATAGTCACCCAGGTGACTGGATGACGGATGCAATACCCACCTGTGTGGGCAAATGCAGAAGCTACAGGCCTGTGCCACAATGCAGACCACTGTCATGTGGCCTGATGCCAAGGTATACCCATCACCTACCCTTGTATAGGCTGCTGGCACTGTTGGCCACCACACACCCATGCAGACATGCACCCATGCATGTCTGAACTGGCACCCTGTGTGTTCGTGTGTGTGTTGTATGGTGCGTATGTCCACATGCACATGCACTACTCCACCCAGGGCACAGTGAAGTATGCTGCCTGATGTCTGACACCCCCTCATACTAACTGCCCATACGACCTCCGTATGAGCCGTGTGGTGCATGTGTTCCTTGCACATTTATGTGTTGTGGCAATCCCACTACTGATGGGTTGCACTCCTGGCCCTGCCAAGTGTGTTAATGTGTGTTCGTTCCTCTGTGAGTGTGCCTGTGCTGACATTGGCACCCGTTCATGCAGACTGGCACATGTACGTCACCTACTGTATATCTACCGTATCTCTGTTGCAGATGTCACTCACCATCACATATATGTTCTGAGTGCTCCCCACCAGATAACCCATGTGGTGCATCCAATAACAGCATCGAACTGTGATAGCACTACATAGCTGTCGGGTGTTCGATACCCTGTGCTGGTAGGTGTGTGACACAAACATGCATCAGTTTTACCCTCCCATCCCTCCCTGACATGTATTCGCCTCTGTCTGCCTCCCCTACTCCCTCTCTGGTGGATGTGGAGGCCCACACCTGCATTGCTTAGGCAGCAGCATGTGTATTTTAAGTGATGCTCATGATCAGCTGAAGGCCTCTGCACATATTGCAGCCCTTCCCTAGCTGATTGCATGTGGAACAGGTGTGGTAATATTCCCATAGCCAATTGCAAGGAAACGCACTCCAATACCTGGAAACATCCTGGTGGTGTTGGCCCTTGTCTGTCACTGTGAGCAGGAGCTAGAACTGTTGTTTGGCAAACAGCATTTCAGATGGGTTGGGGATATACCTCTAACAACATATATTGTGGAAAGAGGGCAACAAACAGGAGGGGGATGTGCTTGACCTGACTACAGACTGTAAGTGCTGCTATACTGCATATGGAGCAATGTCTGATTAACAGTATTTGTCTGGATATGCCTGTCGTACATGTCGCAATACCTGCCATGTCAGTGTACACCAGGAATCCCCATCTGCAGGGTCATCTGCAGACTGGGCATTGTTGTGCCTTTGGTTTCATGTGTTAGCCATGATGCATCTATCTGTGGAATGCAGAAGGTAGTGTGAGGATTGCAGTCTGTTGATGGTGGAGACCGTGACAGTTACCGACTACATATCCCTCATTGGACATATGTTGCAACAAACCCCATTACAATGGTAGATTAATGAGGTTATCACAGCAACATGTCTATACTGGCCCTGTGTATGTGCTGTCAGCCACACCTCTGTCAACCTTTGTACATATGTTGTGCATGAAGTGGTGCATATGTGCTGTACACCATAAATAGTGTCATCATATCTGATAAAAAGCCAGTGATATATCAGAGTGCTACACATCATGTACAGTAGAGGTTACATTTAATGCCATAACCTGGACATTCTGTGGATGTTCGTACAGTACTAAGGTCTGTGTAGTGATGGTGAATGTCAGCAGTGTGTGTATTGTTAATATGTACTATGGCCTTTGTACAGACTGTGGTACATGTCATTGTTCTTGCTCATCTGATGTTACATGCTGCCCCACTGTATGGTACCATTTTACCTTACATGTTTGTAGGGCCATACACACACATGTCCCATACCACAGACAGCCATCAGCCCAGTATATGTAGGGTCATTCTGTGAGTGGTGCATATGAGGATGGTGTAGGACAGATAATCCATATACTGTACTATTATGCTAGTGTACCATATGTGGCTGTGGCTGTGCTCACATTGGTTGTGTTTATGCACTGCCACACAGGTGTATCCTACCCTGTGCTGTGGCATGGCTGTCGAGCCTGCTATATATGCAGGTACTGTACCATGATAACCTTAGGATGTCTGTCAGTAGCCAATGGCACACATGTTATGAGCAGATGTCACCTTCCACACACACCATGACTGTGACAACAATCCCAATACCAGTAGCAAATGTCTATTAATATACCAGCTATACATACCAGACATCCCCTTGCACTATGACATTGGGACTATAGGGGCTGGGGTAAGGCTACACTCCATGTCCAGGACATATGGTGGGACTATATGGACATGTACTTATCCATATAGCCATATATATATCTGAGTACACATGTGTAGTACTTCCAATTACCACTGTCATGGCAACCATCCACTTTGAATCCCTACATCATGTGGGCACATTCCCTGTGTGATATACATCCTTCCTGTGTGTGGGCATCAATGTTACAGACAGCAGGTAGCAATACCTCTTACAGGAGAACCTGCACACTCAGGGTAGCCACATATATGTAGGAGGATCAGGACATCCAGACAGACTGTGAGTAGAGTGGTGTAATGCTTTGCATAGCACTGGTGTTACAGTGTGTGTGTGTGTGTGTGTGTGTGTGTGTGTGTGTGTGTGTGTGTGTGTGTGTGTGTGTGTGTGTGTGTGTGTGTGTGTGTGTACATACTAGTTTACCTTGGATTGCAGTCTGTCTGCTTAGCTCACTACTGTGGGCCTATCCTCTAGCTGGACAGAGGTGTGCCTATCATGTGTTGTCTGTCCACCACACACATCCTGTGTAGATATTACACTGGCAGTGTGTGTGTGTGTTGCATGCTAGCAGTACATGGCTATATCCATTTGTGTCCCTGATATCTTATTCCTGCATAAGGGTTTGTTGCAACACATCCAGTAACACCAGCATGTTCCAGTGTGTGTAACTGCAACATTGCGAGTATGGCCCTGTGTTCCTGCCTTTGTCCTCCACATATATGGCAGGCTTTGTCCTGCTGTGATATGGTTAGGGGTTGTTAGGCAATGGCCTATCATTAATTACTGCTAGCATTCCTACTATCATTCCAGTCATAACGTGGCTCCCACAACATTTGTTGGTCAGGGTCCATACATGTGACAGATACATTGACATTACCACAAGTAATGAATGTCCCCCTAGGGCTGGACTACAGGGTGTAATTGGAGGCTGCTGAACTACATCTGATATTGTTGTTTGTTACGTATCGTGCAGTCATATCCTTTGTCTAGTGTACAAATTGAAGGGCTTAGCCTGGACACCATAGCATGTTATATGTCCGCACTGTCTGCATCTACTGTTTTGTGTGGGCCTTGCATCCATCACTGGTTATATACATCAGCATCTATGTGCTGTCAGTAATGGCATACATTATTATATGGTACACAAATAAAGGTTGTCTGTGTATACATACCTGTGTGTCATGTCATGTCCTTTGAATTGTGAGTGGGTATATGTGCAATGTAAGTATCCCCTTTGTGGGGCTGATTGCCACACCACACATGTCACAGGTACCCATTACAGGGCTTGTGGCTGGGGTTATACATTGCACCCAGTACGTCCACACTACTTCTACATATGTAGGGCTACTAATACCCTTTGTCTGTGTATATGTGTATGTACCCATATATCTTATCTAGCTATATATATATATATATATATATATATATATATATATATATATATTTATATACATACATGCACATGATTGTCAATGTATGGATGTGTGTGCATATCTGTATCATTGTAATGTGTACCCCTTCAACATAGTACATTCCCAGCAGTACAATGGCCTATCTGCATGATATGTTACAGATATTGCCCTGACATGTACAGGTGACTTGGATTACTGTTGGAGCATTGTAGCTGTGTTGTGGTGGGTCCTGCTGTCAGGTACTGCATGTGCTGGATATTGGATTGCACAGCATATCTGTTAGGGCTGAGGGGGGGGTTACATAGCAGTAATTACCAGGTGTCCCTTATTTGTGCCCCCCACCCCCATTAACTGTGCTCATGGGCTGTTATGTAGTACGGAGTGGGCCAGCGCAGGAGTCCGTTCCCATGTGGAAATCATATGCACATGTCTATCTGTATATAAATATATACACATATATATATATATATATATATATATATATATATATATATATATATATATATATATATATATTTATATCTATATCTGCATAATTATATATGTGATACCCCCATATATTGAGGGATAAAACTGGACATTGATAAAACTCTAGCTATGTATATGTATTCATATATATATATATATATATATATATATATATATATATATGTGTATGTATGTAGATATATCTATATGGATATATACACTGAATATATTAATCTATCTGTGTACGATTGCTGTTATATGGTTATTTGTGAGTCATACATACAGATATATATATCTATAGCTGTCTCTCTGTCAACATTTACAGAAGCATATCTGTCCATATTCCCATGCATGTTTGGCCTATATGTGTGGCCTGTACCTTATTCTCTTGGCAATTGACATGGATGACCTTAGGACTTAAGTCAGTCATTCTTGCCGACACGTACATGTTTCAGACGTATCATCCCCTTCAATATATGTGTTCTACTACATATAACTGTGTAACGTACATTTTAAGTGTATTAGAGCAAGATATGACAGATATTCCTATATGTACCCACATTATGGTGCACTATGTCTGGGATTCATGCATTAAGAGGTTGTGTGGTGTGTTATTACTACATTTCCTGCGCTGTTGACTAATTCTGCTGGATGATATGTATGTGAAATGAGTGGTTATGTACATATGCCATGGTTTAATGGTAAATCACGTAGTGTATGATGTGCAGTGTCCCAGGTGTGGTCCTTCCAGGGGCTGTATATTTTGTTTCAGGGCAGAACACCGGCTGTCGGATACAGAGTGAGTTAGGGACATTTGAGCGGTTGTATGCGGTTGTGCATGGGTTTGCGCAGAGCTAAGCAATGCTAACCTTGGGTTGTGTTTCGTTACACTCAGCTTGCATCTACTTAGCTCAATCTATGTAGGCAATGCTTACCCCTATGCAAATACATGTACACACACTTACAACTGCTTATCCATGCGTACTACTGCTGTTATACGCTTACATATGCTTACTAGTGCCTCAGTCATTATGACACTTCATATGTGCATTTAAGGTAGTACTCCTATGCAAATATAAATGTTATTTAGTAGGTTATACAGCACAATGATGTTAGCATATGGATTTCACATGGAAAATAGGATGTGCTGCACTGGAACTCGACCCGGGAATGCGTGCGTGTTAGGCGGATGCTCTGGCCACTACGCTATTGCTGTTCTGCTTCATTTGCATATGTCTACCATAATGACATACCCATGTCCCCTTCCCCCAGCCCCCAAGCTCCACGTACACAGCATTCATCCATTCCCCAGTTGCTAGCCCTGCCATACCACACCTCCACACATTTCCCTCTCTGCACGTCTCAGTACAACTCCAGTATATCATCCCCACCCAAGCGTCTGCAGGCTCTTCATCCGTTCACTCCATGTACATACCAGCCTTCCCTTGATCCTCCTTTGATACTGGTGGTGACATCTATGTGACTCACAACTGTTGGTTCATCCCACCAGGGACAGACCTGTTGTTGTGTCAAGAGTAGACCTAGCTGGTCTGCAGTATTTCTCCCACTGGTAGCATCCTGCCAAGGTATTGTATAACAGCGGCTTGCTCACACACCTGGCCAGCCTCATCTCCTGGTTCAACGGAACCAATGCCCCAAGTGTGACATACTGTGCATGAAGCATGCTCACACACCCCCATGGTGTGCACCATATATCATTATTCCCTTTGGTATTATGCAGGACTACTGTTCTCACAGTATGATTGGACAGGCACTGTTCTGTGCTGCACATAGACAGCTCATAATACTGTGGTTGAGCAACGGACACGTGTTCTGGTATTAATCTACACACTTATATACATTTCCTATACTGTTGGATGACTGTGCTGGATGATGTGTTTGTGATCACAGCAGCTGAATGTGTATCCGCCATGGCTTAGTGGAACTCATGTCGACTATAGTGTGCAGGGTTGGGGGTTTGCAACCTGGCAGTGCAGATTATTTTGTCAATGGCCACAACAACAGCAGTGGGCTACAGAATGACTAAGGCACTGTAGAACATTTGTAGGTGGGTATGCGCTGGTTTGTGCGAAGCACAGCATTACTGACCTCTAGATGCAGCGTCTTGCACTGAGTTAGCCTCTACATTGCTTCACCAGTGTGGTACTCACATACCAGTGGCCACACAGGCTTACACCAGCTTGCTCCCGCATACACATGCAAAGTCATGCATTTTGTTCACATTTGTCAACCAGGACAATCAGACTATATGCTTGTCCATTGTCAGCGGTGGCAGGGGGTGTAGAGCTCCACATTGACCCCAGCTACTTATTCCAATTAATACTGGGGTGTTCACATTCATAGAGGGTAACAGACATAACATAGCTATGTCCCCCATTCTTCATGTTTAGTTTACGTTAAAATGTCGGTATTATCCATGCTTAGGTCAGGTTTGCATGTCAGGTATGACTGTTGACAAAGGTCAGTTTAAGGTGAAGTTGGATTCCTGTTTCACAGATCTGGACAGGTTACATGCAGGTATTCGGGGCAGGTGTAGTTATTCCATACCTGTGTGGTACAGTATAGGGGAATAGCTAAGGAGGACGTAGGTAGTGGGGGTGACATTTTAACTGTATAGTGGCCTGTAGGTATAATTGGATGGGGAGCAATAGGGAAGGTTTGTCGGATGTTAGGATTTGTATGCGAGGCAGGACAAGAGGTGCCCGTATCACTAGTTGATGTAGTGGTATAGAGTGTGAGGTGGGGGGGAGGGTTTCGCAAGGTGGTGAGCCTGTGCTGCTCCAGGTGTTCCTATGGTGTTCCTTCATGTATTAGTTACATGTGTCCTGTGGGACAGCTGTGATTCTACATGTGGGTTGGGGTTCCAGATACTGGCAATATAGTGGGGAAGAGGGTGTCACCTACATGTAACTGTAGACATTAATAGAAATGGAACAGGGGCTGATAGGTACATGGTGTGCATGGGGCACAAAGGGGTCTACTTCACATGGTCATAAACTGACAATATTGAGTCTGATATTGTCGGCATGACAATATCGAAAGTGAAGAACATTGTGCAAGTAAACGGAAATCTCCGTAAGGGAAGATTTCCGTTTACCTCAATGTTGTGCGGTCTCGGAGTTGGCATATTTAAGTAGGGGGGTGGGGGGCCCAGCCCCTCACGTGGAGGGTGCAGGGGGGCTTGCCCCCTGCCTACGCCATTTAGTTTCTTTTTAGTTTTTTTTTTTTACGTTATTTGATGTTTTACTTAATCGATCAACCAAGTTCGACCTTTATTGATTCGATTAAGTAAACTTTCGATAACATGATATAAATGCGGCACAACGGGGGGTGTTAGTAGGGGAATTATCCAGGGATGTGCAGGGCAGCTGCAGAGAAGGTCCACAGCTGGCCATGTTGTCTACGACAACAGCTGTGCATATATACTGCATTTGGTGTTTGCGTTGGACACTCACACTCCTGGGTGGGGGTGAGGACTACAAGAATACCTTGTGATGCCAATTAGATCGGCATACATGCCTACAGTGGGGTGTTGCTACCATGTGTTCATAGGTGTTGTGTAGTGGGTTATGCAACAACACATATGGTTATACCGTACTTTGCCATGTAAACTGGACTGTGCTGCGGTGGGACCCATATCAGGAATGGCTGCCCGTTAGGCGAAAGCATACCTGTTGACTGTACAGAATCTGCAGACTGTCCAGAGTTTGCTTCATAATATTGGTGCGTTCCTCTTACAATTTGCAACTGTCTGGCAAATACCTGGGAACTGATGTCATTAAATACAGACAAGTATTTTGGTTTAAGACTCCACATCCTTCAGACGAGTCATGCTAATGCATAACCTATTATTCGATCAGCTTTCTAAAGTTGTAAGTGGAATATGTAATTTCTGTCCCTATTTGTCCTCCCAATGGTTTAGGTTCTGTCCTGTGGTTTTGCTCTTAGAGGTTGAGAGGTTGGGGTGGAAGATCTGCCCAATTTGCAATATTACTTACACCCCCGGGGCGGTCCGAATACAACTGCGCCAGTCAACACCTGCACGCCTAGGCCCATAATAGCACACCCATAGTTCCCCCACCTGCCCCTCCTCTACAGCACTCATCCTTACTGTGGGAGCAGGTGGGGTCTAACCACACCAGTACACACTGCCCAATCTCCACGTCTTAGGACCCATGTTGTACATTGTCTCGACCCATGGATCATCAGGCTTTCCCAACCTACTGGTCCGTGTAGTTACACCGCCTGGTTAGATAAATCATTACAGGGACTGACTCCAATCATCATCAATTTTTGGGGTGTCCTACAAGGGACATTGATATCTTTGTTTCAAGATTAGACATGGCAGGTATCTCCCACTGGTAGTATCCTGCCTGTGGTCTGGGAAGCAGTGGTGTGTTTACTTGTATCATGTGTTTGTATGTTTCACCTGACTAGGTGGTGGAGGTTTTGATGCTACGTGTTACAAGTTTGTTGATTGGACCCCTCACCCCCATTTGCACGGCCTGTGAACATATGTAATTCTTAACTGCTGTATCATATCTATCTATATATATATATATATATATATATATATATATATATATATATATATATATATATATATATATATATATATATATATATATATATATATATATATCTGCTGTATACTACTATTTAATAAATTGTTTTCTAGTCCTGAGGAGCTTTTCTCCCCAGGTCTCTGCTGTAAATGAGCCAAAGCACAGCCAGACTTACCCAGTTAACAGATGTAATTTAAATAAATAAATCAATAAATATCCTAGCTATATATATATGTGTGTATGTTTACACACATATATCCATATATATCTGTATATGTATGTGTATGTATATATATATATATATATATATATATATATATATATATATATATATATATATATATATATGTCTAACAACATATGTACAAATTTGTACTATGGAGAGGGGGCAGTTTAACTACATGTAGGTATGGGTATATATGCACACACACCTCTACATTTTTACATCTACATCGGGTTATTTCATTTTTTGCCATGTACAATAGACTGTGCTGCAATGGGAGTCGTAGCAGGAGTGGCTGCCTGTTTAGTGGCGGCCCTGGCCAATGCACACTATTGCTTACATCCTTGGGGTGGACCACATAGTCCCATTCCAGCCAACACCTGCTCAGCTAGGCCCATAATTTCATACCCATAGTTCCCAAACTGTGCATCCTCTTCGGCACTCTTCTTTACTCCAGGTGCAGGTTGGGTCTGGCAACACCTGTACACTCTACCCACTCCCCACTACTCGGGACCCATCACATATGTTGTCTCGCCCCATGGATCATCGGGCTTCCCCGACCTTGTAAACTGGGAACATGTGTGGCTTGCCGTTGGACATCGATGTAATGGCAGGAATCTCAAAATTGATTTAATTTTTGGGTGTCCCTCAAGGGACATACATGTCTTTGTTTCAAGATTAGACTTGGTGGGTCTCTCCCACTGGTAGTATCCTGCCTGTAGTCCGGTAAGCAATGGTGTGTTTACTTTTATTGTGTGTCTGTATGTTTCACCGGTCTAGCTGGGGGGGGGGGGGGTTGATGCTACGTGTTGCATGTTTGTTGATTGGACCCCTCACCCCCATTTGCACGGCCTGTGAACATATGTAATTTGTAACTGTTGTATCATATTCTAGCTATATACATGTGTATATTTACACACACACACACATATGATATATATATATATATACATATATACACACACACACACACACACACACACACATAATATATATTATATATATATATATATATATATATATATATATATACATATATATACATATATATATATATATATATATATATATATATATATATATATATATATATATATATATATATATATATATATATAATGACATATGGGTGTATGGGTGTCTGCATATGTATATATCTATATGTGAGTATGTATATGTATTCTGTCACTGCATGTATACATTTGTACTACGGAGAGGGAGAGGTATATCTCCATGTAGCTATGGGTAGATATACACACACATACCTCTACATATATACATGTACATCTGGTTATTCCATTCTTTGCCATGTAAATTAGACTTTGCTGCAGTGGGACTCGTAGCAGGTGTGGCTGCTCATTGGGTGGTGCCTCTGCCCAATGAACACTATTGCTTACATCTCTGAGGCTGTCCGTATAGACCCACTCCAGCAAACAACTGCATGCCTGAACCCATAATTAGCTACCCTTAGTTCCCCCACCCGCACCTCCTCTACAGCACTCATCCTTATTCTGGGTGCAGGTTGGGTCGGAACACACCACTACACACTGCCCACTCTCCACTTCATGGGACCCATCTCGTACGTTGTCTTGACCCATGGGTCATCAGGATTTCCCATCCTTGTATTCCGGGTATGCATACACCGCGCCTTGAAAGGTCATCACACTGGCTTCCTCCCATATTAGGACAATTTTTGGGGTGTCCCGCAAGGGACGCTCCTGTCTCTGATCCAAGATTAGATTTCACGGGTCCACTGTGTCCCCCCCCGGTTGTATCCTGCCTGTGGTCTGGGGAGCAGTGGACTATTTACATTGTCTGTGGGTTTGTTTGTATGTTTCCTCTGTCTGGCTGGGGGGAGTCATGCTACATGTTACATGTTTCTTGCTTGGACCCCTCACCTCCATTGGCATAGCCTGTGAACATATATCATTCTTGGGTGCTGTTTCCTATCATAGATATATATCTGTGCATATCTACACACACACACACACACACACATATATATATATATATATATATATATATATATATATATATATATATATATATATATATATATATATATATATATATGTATATGTCTGTGTATATATATATATATATATATATATATATATATATATATATCACACACACACACGCACATATTGCTGTATATATATCTAACGACATGTGGATTTATGGGATATATGGCCTTAAACTCGCTTACTAGTGCTGACATATGCTTACTACTGCTTCTTGCTGCTTAACCTAACTACTGCTTTAAACATAATGATACTGACACCTCACATGTGCATTTCCTGCAGTACTCTAGGTTTTATATATATATATATATATATATATATATATATATATATATATATATATATTCTTTCATGGTAGCAGTACTCTATGTCATATATATATATATATATATATATATATATATATATATATATATATATATATATATATATGTTATTCCATAGGTTATGCAACATACATATTACTCATAACGTGCTTTGCCATGGGAAATGTGTGTCTCAGTTACCTTCCTGTTTCCCCCCCCTTTCTCGCTTACATCCATGGGGCGGTCCCATTAGAATGGGTCCGTCCAACCCCGGCACGCCTCAGCCCATAATGTCTTACCCATCATTCCCTCCACCCCCTCCCTCCTCCACATCAATCATTCTTCCTACAGGGTCCATCCGAATCTCACCACACCACTACACATTGCCCACTCTCCACTTCTCAGGACCCATCATGTAAGTTGTCTCTCACCGCATGGATCTTCAGGGTTCCCACACATTCAGTCCGCGAACATACATATCCTTCTTTGCTTACCTGTAAGGCATGGTATGTTACCCCGAGGACTCTTTTTAGCAGAATATTTGGGGTCGTCCCGCTAGGGACGAACATGCGTTTGTTTAAGATTTGATTTTGCAGGTTGACACTGTTTCTCCCACTGGTAGTATCCTGCCAGTAGTCTGGGTAGCAGTGCTGTGCAATGCTTAGCAGTGTTTAATATTCAATTTGCATGATATTTGCCTTTTGGCATTGATGTCTTCTTCATTACATGTTATATGTGTCTTGTATCCTTGATTCATGTGTATGTACACTGTATGGGGTCCTGGGAACTTCAACAATTTATTGCAATAACACCTCAAATCTGGCCTTACTGCTGTACTTCACATATTTATGTTATTTAGCAGGTTATACCACTTCACGCTGTACATAGATTCAGTTCACATGTTTGGTTTGATTTTCCTGTGGTGAGAATTAGTTTGCTGATACCTCATGCATATCTATTGCTATGATGGCTTAGTGGTTAACTACTGTGACTATAGTGTACAGAGTCCTGAGTTTAAGCCTTGCAAAGGCAGTTTATTTTGTTGCTGGGCAGAACTTGGGCCATTGGATCCAGAGTGATTAAGGCACTTTAAAGCAGTTGTAAGTGGGTTTGCATGGGTTTGTGCAATGATAAGCACTTCTAACCTCCGGTTACATTTTCTTACACTCAGTTAGCTTCTACTTTGCTTAATCTGTGTAGGCAATGCTTACCCCCATGAAAACGCACTTAAACACGCTTACTTCTGCTTATTTGTGCTTATACCTGCTTACTAGTGCCTTATTCATTATGACACTGACACTTCACATGTGCATTTCATGCAGTACTCCAGTTCACATTTAAATGTTATTATGTAGGTTATACGGCAAAACGATGTAAAAATATGTTCATATACAGATTTCACATGGAAAATGATATGTGCTGCAGTGGGACTCGAACCAGGAATGTCTGTTTGTTAGGCAGATGCTCTAACCACTACACTATTGCTGTGTTGCTTCATTTGCATATATATTCCTTGTTATCCTCTTCAGCCTTTTCATCTGCTTTAACCATAGCAAAGCAATGGGCAAACCCGCGCACCTATGGTTAGCTGTACTAGGGGTTAAAAATAAATAAATACAAGGGTTTCTTTGTTTTATTTACATTTACTGTTGCTGTTGAACACATGGGGACTGTTGGTGGGGGGTATGCGGACACCTATGTGCAGTCTTGCTCATTTATTTACACTTTCTTCTGTTCTACTTTGCAGGGGCATGTTTATTCTGAGAGCTCTGCTCTCACACGCGCCCCCTGCACTCATCCATGTTCAGTGTAGGATTTGGAGCTCAGACAGCACACCTTCATTAATATGCATGGTGCACTGCTGTCCTCCTCTTAAACTGCCGCTTACGTGAAGAACTAGTTTAGTCCTGCACGGCAGATTAGTAAATCCAGGGGTAAGTGTTTTTCTGTGATGTCAGAACTGTACTACTGACTTATTTTAAGTATTTCTGTGTGCTCTCTGAAATCTTGACTAGCACTGTGTAGTAGAACGTATCGTCTTGTCTTTTTAATTATTTATTATTAAATATTTTAAACCCTTTTAACTGTGGCTGTTTTGTGTAGAGATAATTTAAGCTCCAGAGTACATTGCATATTTACAGAGTTTACTGTCCATGTAATTCGAAATAAGCAGCAAAAGCACACAGTGTCTAATGTGTAAAGCTCTCCTCAATAAAACAGTAAAACACCTCAACTCCAAAGTAAAATGAGAGCAAGCACCACAGCTGAAGCAGGTATTCAAGCATGAAAGCACTTACTCCAATAAATAGTTTATCTGCTTTAATAGCTCTCTCTCATTTTACTTTGGAATTGAGGTGTTTCACTCTAAATAAGCCTTGACTGTTTAGTCACAACTACCAATTGGATAATATTACACAGTAATAAATGGACACCTCTTTTAAGGGCCTTTGAGTAGCTGATAAGTATTAGTGGGTGGTGACAAGTGGAACTACCATATAGTCTGGGAGAAGGGGGCACAGCTGGAGAAACTGTGCCAGCATTCCTCAGGAGTGTCTGTGTGGTTGTATAAACTCTTCTCAAAGTGCATGCATGTCTGTGTGTGTCAGCTACTTGGGCAGGGACACGAAGCACTGGTTACAGAGGGTGCTAGAGGTTTTAGCTTGCCCACTAGCCTGAGATATGGACCCTATAGCTGTGCCAGTGGGGAGTTTTACTGGGGACCTGGAGAGCAAGGGAGCAACCAGCCCCAGACTGACTGTGATATCTGTGTGCTCTTAAGGGAAATTGCACTTTACTGTGTGTATTTGTTATCCTTTCCTCATATATGAGACGCTCTCTCTGGTGTTAGTGATGAGGATTGAGGCTCCTTGATTGCTGGGCCAGGGCACAGGTGTCACACCTAGTTTTATAGATGCATCAATAAAGACTGATTCTCTAATTGATCATATGAATAGGAAATACAAAGAAATACAGATGAATAAGAACAGTAACCACCTGTGAGTGTGTGTGTGTTGGGGGGGTGAAACTTATTCTAACAGTTTACTGGAATGCTCTGAGTGTTCATACTAGTGTTGCTCACAGTAACAGACCAGGTCTAATAGGCACATTAATTCAAGATGTGTGGTCCAGATTTTTTTTAAAAGCACCCAAACTCCCTGGAATATTGTTATACATTACTGATTACCTGAATGAATCCAAGTACGTAGACGGTAGACTAATTAAGACCTACAGCATGATCCTTGGTTCAAAAACCTGTGAATCTTAGAGCACACAATGAAATTTATGGGGGGTACTAGTGCAGCTATACTTCACTAAGACCAACAGCCCAGCACCTGATGTTCTAAAAATGGTGATGTGTTGCTCAGTAGAACATTGGTACTGAGTACAGTTCATGCAAACACACTGCCACAGCCACACCTGCCCTGCCCCCAGCACACTGATAGCAAAGACTGTGGGCCAGTGAAAGGGAATCTTTCATTAGATCCATTAATTTACTAATATAAATAATATGATAGTTATGAATACTCTGCAAACATGACCAGGAAAACTAAACATTTTTAATCTCTTTTATTTGCAGTTTAAAATATTTTATAACACCAGACTGAAACATGCAAATAATAAGATCAATCAAGAAACAACAAATAGAAAAAGAACAAACAACTATATATAAAAGTGCTAAATGCATATACAAATACAGTTTATAAGCTGATAAAACATAACTTCAAAGAGGTGAAAATAATTTAAATAAAATGTTTGCCTTGATAAAAAAACTCATTCATAGTTAGACTCAGTTATTAATAAACAATTAAGTTGTTTACAGTATGCAGTTTAAGATTTTACACCAATAATTCTTACAATAGGATTATTTATATTCATTGTTAATTTCTATTTTATGGGCTTTAATATGCTTAATTGTTAATTCTTTAAAACCATCCCATGATATTTTTGATATGTCAAACCAGTTCTGAATGAAATATAATTTAATCAGTAAAAAACTGTTATTAAAACATGCACATTGTATTTGGTTAAATAAGAGGGTGAGATATGTAGAAGTGCAAACTCCAAAGATAAAGTAGATTTCTCATAACCCATCCTCTCTAGTTTGACTTTTAATGAGCACCATCATTTATAAGAGTATTTACAACTCCATAGGATACACAGGAGGTCAGTGTTTTGCATTTACAGAAAGAACAGTTAGGTGAGTAAGGAGGACAATATTTATTGAGCATTACTGGGGTCAATTGCACATTGTTAATAATTAGTTGGGTATAAAAATGATTTTTAAGCAGGACCAATTTTGTAGTTAGTTGAATTGATTTATTTATTTGATTGTGTGTAATTGCTGATTTTAGTTTTGTCCAAAATTTGGAATAAATAGTAGAATATTGATATTTAAATGTTATAATTAATTAATTTATAAGTACTGGATACCAATTTCATTGATGTCAAATTTGTCCATAGTTGATTATAGAAGTTATATCATCTTCATTCATATTTAAGTCATCCATCTTAGATAAAATGAAATATGTTATTTGTCTTAATATAGAAGTATAACTGATATAGCAGTATAACCTCTTGGAAGGCTAAGTTTACCTTTAAGTATAAATTTAGCATTACATTATTTAGTCTGAGGTTAGGATTTAAGTGGCTTGGTAGGAATAATATGAAATAGTTTTTCAATTTCAACATATTGATTAATTTTGAAAGGTTTTAAGGTGTGTTAAAGGTTTATGCATTTTTCAAGTTTTTATATTTTCATTATTTATAAAGGGCAAAGCTTTTAGGTTACAGTAATATTTTTTATACAATTAAATCATAACTTAACTCATATGGGGCTCCAGCTTGTTTGTGGCAGGGAATTCCATTTAATTAAAAGTCAGGTAGGCCCACATCACCATGGTTCTTTGGTTGAGTCCCTTTATGATAACTGATTCTGATACATTTTGGGAACCATGAAAATTTACTTAAACTTGTACCAGTTTTAAATTTTTTATGTATTATTAAGAAAGATGAATTAAACTGAAAGATAATCTAGGCAGTATATTCACTTTTATGATGGAAGCTTTGGAAAGCAATGAAATGTTTAGTTTATTCACTTTAAGAATATCATTGATTACACTTGTCCGGGTTTTAAAAAGGTTTCCTTGATAGAAGAATACAGGATTGTGATGGAAGGTTATACCTAAATATTTTAATGATTTTCTAATATCTGATGCTGTAGTACATTATGTATTTCTTGCTTGACATAATTTCTCTGATGTAAGTTAGGATTTAGATTCCAATTATAGTTAGTATTTTTTAGTTTATTTAAATTTGACAAATTGATATTTAAAGTGAGTTTAGAATGATCTAAGAAAAAAATCTAGGTTCTATTTGAAAGGTAAAGTTAGTATTTAGAAAATTTTCTGATATTAAAAAGAAATCTAACCTTGCCCATGCTTAATTGGGATGTGGGAGGAAACCGGAGCAACCCGAGGAAACCCGCCCCACAGGGGGAGGACACCAGACTCAGAGAAGGCACCCCAACCCATCCGACGAGAGGAACCTCTTGCTGTGAGGTGAGGCAGAGCTGCAAACCACCACACACCCTGCCCAACCTTGCCTTGCCCATGTTTAATAATGTGAAAAATAAGTTTATGTTTGATGAAGTAAATTTTTTTGAAGACGGAAAGTGACAAACAAGTTAAAGCCTGTTCTTAAGTCAAATAAAGCATTCGATGCATAAACATTATATGATCCTTTCAAACTTGTTCTATCTAATAAGGAGTGTGCAACAGTGTTCCACTCAGCACCCAAAATAAAATAATGATTAGGAAAATGGTTTAATAAATTATAAACAATAATAATAAATTCATGTTGCTTAGTACAGCGTGAATAAATATTAAGTAATAAAATAGGTTTATCAAAAAAAGTTCTTAACTATCATGTAACACCATCTCCCTTCCCCATCTGAGTCTTGCTTCAAAATAATATCCTGGAATGTGATGTCTTAACCAGAATTGCCACACTGGCACTATTAGCTTTGCTACCTGACTCAACGATTTCTTTAATCCACTTTTTTCATAGAAACTTGGATCCATTGCTTGGATGTCTTATGAGTTTCTTGAATGAAATTTTGGCACTTCTATTCAAAGTTCTGCACTGTCCTAATTTTTTGCTAGATTGATTTAAGTATATATTTGCTGGCTTCTGATCTGTGCTGAAATTGCTGTTTTTTCTCCCAACCTTATTCCTGCTGTGTTAAATACTGGTCTAACAGCTTTTGTGTTTTATCTAATTAGCTCAAGGCTTGCTGATGTAAATAATATTCCCTGTTTGTAAATCTCTGCATTCATTGCTAGAAACTCCTTGTGTTCTGACTGAGAGTGCTTTTCAAACAATTCAAAATATAAAGTGATAAGTATATTTTTTGGCACTTCTGTTCAAAGTTCTGCACTGTCCTAATGTTTTTGCTAGATTGATTTAGGTATATATTTGCTGGCTTCTGATCTGTGCTGAAATTGCTGTTTTTTCTCCCACCCTTATTCCTGCTGTGTTAAATACTGGTCTAACAGCTGTTGTGGTTCCCCCCCTCCCTCCCTATTGGGGTCTTCTTTTTATACTTGGTGGCTTTGCAAGTGCCATCCCCTACTGTATATTTGATCTGGGACACTCCTCCCAGTCTAGTGTCATTAGCTCATTCTACCTAATACAGAGAGAACATTTGAGAAGGCCAACCCACTTAGGTTCTTAACCTTGAATTATCTTCTGCTCCTCCTTTCTATCTTTCCACTTTACGAACAAAAAAAACTTGGCTAAAATCTCCTTGTGTTCTGACTGATTGTGCTTCTCAGCTGATAGTGTGCTAGCTTGCACTGCACTTGAATTGTTTTTAGTGCTGTTTTAGCTGCTTTTCTGTAAAAAAAAAGTCTAGTCCAGATAGAGATTTGCTGTATCCAGGACTGTTTGTAAACTTCTGAGTCCCCCAGGCCTTTCTGTGTTGGAGGGAAGCCTTCTAGCTTATCATTGTGAGTGGTGAGTACTAGGTAGCCTATCTACCACAAGAGGAGTGGTCTCTGGCCCAGAAAGTGTAGTTTATTGGCCTTTTGGGCAGTTTTTCCATCTCTTTCAACTCTCTAGTTTAAAAGTCCACGTTTGCACTTGTTTCCTGTCTTTCCTGTAACTAGTCTAGTCCAGATACAGATTTGCTGTATCCAGGACTGTTTGTAAGCTTCTGAGCCCACTAAGCCTTCTAGCTTATCAATGGGAGTGGTAAGCACTAGGTAGCCTATCTACCACAAGAGGAGTGGTTTCAAGCCCAGAAATTGTAGTTTATTGGCCGTTTGGGCAGTTTTCCATCTCTTTCAGCTTTCTGGTTTAACAGCCACATTTGTGCTTGTTTCCTGCTTTTCCTGTAACTAGTCTAGTCCTGATACAGATTTGTTGTATTGAGGACTGTTTGTAAGCTTCTGGGCGATACCAAAGTCTGCTGTTCAATTGTTCCCTTAGATCTGTTAGTTCTCTCCTCTCCTGCACTTTTACTAGCTTATTAGTCTAACACTTTACCAGACTTCATGTAGCAACTATTGTAGCACACAAAAGTGCTACCAGCACTAAACGTTCTACAAGGAAACCGCTCCAGTAGTTATTATTAATGCCCACCCCTCCAGGCATGTCTAAAGGTCAGTTCCCTGAGCTTTCTCCTATCAACCTGGTGAACTTGGGCATCCTGAGGCAATGTAGCAACTGCCTCATGTACACTGACAACCCTCTCCTCTTACCTCCCAACACTCAGACTTGCAAGATATGCACTTATATATCCAAACTGGAAGCCACGCACTCTTCAGCCAAGACTGGAATAGCTGGTCAAGAGGAGAAGGTCAACACTTCCACTACACCACATGGAACACATAGCCCTCCAAAACACACAACAGCACTGCCTTCACATAAAAACACAAACCACGTAATCACCTTCATGGAGGCTCTCAATAAAAATCTAGCCAAACAGCAGAGACCTCCAAGGCAGAAATGCACTCGACCACCACAACACAACACACTAGTCATAGGTGACTCGATAGTGAGGCACACTGATGTTCCACTCACTAGGTTGAATAAGGAGAAAGTAACAGTCAGCTGCCTGTCAGGTGCCAGGATCCACCACATAACGCACACAAGTACAAATATGACTATGTCATTGTACATGTGGGTGTGAATGACCTGAGACTTACCTCCCTGGACTACATGAAGAGAGACATTGAGAAGCTCTCAGATTATGTAGCCCAGGTGGGTATGACCCTAGCCCTGAGCATCATCCTACCATCACCCAGAATGATACTACAGTACAAGCAGAAAATGATTGATTTCAACACTTGGCTAAGTTTCTGGTATCATTCTAAGGGGATCCAGTATCTGTCTGCCTGGGATGACATGATTGACAGACCTCAATGCTTTGCCAGAGATGGCCTGCATCTGTCATCCCTGGGCTTCCGGATACTGGCCAATGCTCTTGCCACTCCTATAGTGCCTTTTTTAGGCAATGTTCCAAGGACCAAATTACCACCATAACAGCTACAATCAAATGCAGTCTAAGGGTCATGCTGCTCAATGCTAGAAGTCTAAATCTCAAAATGCACTTGCTCAAAGCACTCCTTAAAATGGAGAACATTGGCATTTGTGCCATAACAGAGACCTGGTTCAAGGCAGCAGAAAGCACCCCTGCACTACCAGGCTACAACTCATTCCACACCTTTTGGCCCCAGAACTTGGACCGAAGCTCCAAAAGTGGTGGTGTTTCCATATTCATAAAAGATGCACACACCTCCAGACTGGTAGCCCAACATAATGCATCTGAGATACTTCAGGTGCAGCTAACACTGGGTAAGTCAGTGATTCAGGTCTTAGCCTGCTATAGGTCCCCAACCATGTTCCAAGACTCACACTCCATGTTCCTAAGCACCCTGGAGAATATTGAGGTCCAACCTAACATCCTCATACTGGGCAACTTCTACTACCTCTCCATTAACTGGGAAAGCTACTCATGTACCAATACACTTGCCCAACGTTTTCTGGAATTCATTAATTCCAATGCCCTGGACCAGCTCATTCTTACCCCCACTAGAGGTAGCAATATCCTTGACCTGGTCATTACCAACATGGGTGACCACTGCTTTACACCAGTAGTCAACTTCTCCCTGGTTAGATCCGACCACAGACTAATCACCTTGGATATCCAAATCCCTCACCCCCCCCCCCCGCAAAGGAAACCACCATGAAAAACTTCTCCAAAACTAACTTTGGGCTTCTAAAACAGAAGTAGCTAACTTCACAGCACCCATGCAAATGGAGAATAGTTGCATGACCGCCGAATCATAGACAAATGCACTGTACAAACACGTACACAAATGCATGGATCTCGCCATACCCAATAGAACCAAGATGCTCTCCTCCAAAAAAATGGTGGTCCCCTGCCTTAAACAAACTCTACAACAGAAGGAGGAAACTGATGCAGAATAAGGTGAAGTCCCAAGACTGGAAACTCTCCCTTATCAGCCTCAGCAAAAAGTTGATATCCCTCATCAAATCCTTCAAAGCTAGCTATGGAAACAGAATTGTGGCAGATAGTAAAGACAACCACAAGGCCTTCTATAGTCATGTAAGGAATCTCCACAGCAATACCCAGATTTGCTCTAAGCTACTGCACAATGGTACCTCCTATACCGAGCAAACAGATATTGCCAATATACTGGCCAACAGATTCAGTGCCAACTTTACCCCTCTCCCCCCTCAGATGACCAATCACAATACCAGTAGATTGCCAGGCACCCAGTATTACTGCTGCACACGTTAAAACAGCACTGTCCAAGACCAAGAATACAGCTTCTATGGGACCTGAAAATATCCTTGGCCATGCTCTACATGAACTACAGAGTGAATTGGCACCTCACCTGTGTGGCCTGTTCAATCACAGCCTCACCTCAGGCTTTGTCCTTACTGAATAGCGCACTGCTACAGTCATTCCTCTCCACAAAGGAGGAGTGACTACAGACCCTGGGAATTATTGCCCCATTAGCCTGACGAGTCTGATATGCAAAGCTATGTAACGCATCATCATGGACCTAATAAACAAGGATATAGGGAATCTCCAAACTCTGGATCCCACACAGTTTAGTTTTGTGAAGGGTAGATAATGCCTGCTCAACTTGGTTAACTTCTTTGAGTCAGTCACCAGAGCTGTGGATGAAGGCAAGGTGGTTCATTCAGCCTACCTTGATCTGGCCAAGGCCTTTGATACCATTCCCCAGTCAGGAATCATAGAAAAACTACTAAGCTAGGCATCAACCCCTATATCACTTTGTGGGTTGCAAACTGGCTCACAGACAGAACCCACAGTGTGAAAGTAGCTGATTCCAAGTCAGACTGCTGACCAGTCATGAGTGGAGTCCCACAGGATTTGGTCCTGGGTCCTCTCCTGTTTGGTATCTACTTCTCTGAAGTCCAGGCCAACATGAACGGTCTCTGGCTAACAAAGTTCACAGACGATAGAAGTTGGGAGCTATTATTAACTCTCCAAGCGATGATGACATCTTAGAGAAAGGCCTCACTGAGACCAACAACTGGCGTCAGAACCATGGCCTTAAGCTCAATGCCAAAAAATGTGTCATCATCCCCTTTGGGAAAAACCCAGTTCCCATGAATTACAACATTGATGGTAGTCCAGTGAACACAGAAAGAGTTATAAGAGATCTGGGAACACAGGTTGACAGCGACCTCTCTTTTGACCACCACATTGCCACTGTGATCAAAAAGTCCTTCTATGTGGCGCATCTCATTACTAAGGGTTTTGCATCCAGGAAGAAAGAGGTCATTGTCTCCCTCTACTCTTCCCTCATTAGGCCAGTCATCGAGTACAATGCCCCATTTGTCATGCACCTCACCAGACACCTGCAACAACTGGAAAGGCCACAAAAGTACCTCACAAAGAGGATCCTAGGCCTTAAACACTTGTCCTATATGAAGAGACTAAAAAAATCTCCAACTATTCTCTGTCTCATATTACTTACTTATAGGCAATCTCTGCTTGTCTAACAAAGCCATGTCTGACCCAGCTCTGTTAGAAATGCTACATCTAAAGAAATCCCAATCCCTCCACACCACATGCTCCAAAGACCTCAACCTCATTACCACAATCAACAGAACATGCTGGAGGGACAGGTTCATAACACAGAGACTGCCCATGCTATGGAATAAACTTCCCATACATGTCAAGCAGAGCACCTCACTGGCCCTCTTCAAGAGAAATCTTGATGTGGATGGGAAATAGAAAATTCACCTCGGGGATCACTCCAGTGGCTCTGCTCGACAGAGGACAGAGGCACTGGGAACTAAGGTCAGGTGGCACGATGCCAGGGTAATCCTATGGGCTAGGCTTGTAAAGGCTCCAGAGCCATTGGCCTAGTACACACCTATGAACCTATGAAAACAATATGTACTTTTGATTTAAATGCTAGATGGAAGAATAGGTTTCTCTTTTTGGTTGACTGGATCTCTTTAACATTCAAAGAGTCAATTAACCACATCCAGTTAAGATATGAGAAGTTCCAATATACAATATAAAAATATAGCTTCTTTTAATAGGTAGTAGTGAATCATGATAGATATAGCTTGTTATACAATATGGGATAGTTAAGATTTAAATAATTTTCAAGGCAAATATTGTAAAATAGGTTTGATAGTGAAGGCAAATAGCAGTTATCTCTTCCTGTTAGAACCCTGTGCCTAACCACTAAACAACAAAAACAGGGAGAGAATAATCTTATATAGTGTAAAAGGCTAATGATAACTGAAGTGTAGGTTCATAGGTTCATAGGAGATTACTAAGTTAATGACCCTAGGGCCCTTACAAACCAAGTTCAACCCTTGTTGACTTAGGGGTCTAGAGATATGGTCTATGTCATAAGCAGATCTAAATCAGCACCAACTGCCCCTGTCCAAGAGGGACACAGGTGAACCCCTGTGGTGAATTTGCAGTTTCCCATCCAATCATCCAAGTTATGCTTAAAAAAGGTTAATGAGGGGCTCTGTTTAACCTGTATGGGAAGTTTATTCCAGAGGAGATGCAACCTCTAGCACACATATCTGTCTTTCCAACAAGTCCTGTTGATGTCACATGCTAGGTTAAGGTCCCTAGAGTGAGTGAATCGTGTTCCATTTGACTTACAAACGTGCAGCATTTCCATTAAGGCAGGATCAGAGGTTGCTCTCTATGCAAAGCACAGGTCGCCTCAGAGTAGTCTATACAATACAGAGTATAGTGACAGTAATTTCAGTCTGTCCACATAAGACACGTGCTGAAGACCCTGAATTTTCTTTCTGAGGAACCTTTGAGGTCTCTCCAGTTGCTCCAGGTTCCTCTTTAGGTACATACCAAAGGGAGCATTGTACTCTATTATTGGCCTGATGAGGAAGAGTATGGGTGGTTATAACCTCTTTTGTTCTGGAAGCTATGCCCTTGCTTATGAGGTGAACAACACAGAAGGCCTTCCTTACTACCTGCTGTCAACCTGTGTGCCCAAATCTCTCACCGCTAATTTAGAGCTTAGAGTGTTGTTATTAATATGCTAATTTGCAGGGACATCACCTTTGCCAAAACCTCCTGGAACAACCTCATGTTGATCAGGATCAAACTCAGGAATGGTTAAGGAGAGATAAATTCAAACCAAAGGATAAATGGTTAATATTGGTGGCCCAAGATAGTGACCTACATACACACTGGTTTACAAAGGCCATTGAACATGTGGGAGAAACAGACAAATGTAGGTTTTGTAAAACAGAATTGGAAACAGTTGCACACCTTGCTGCTGGTTGTGGCATACTAATGGCAGAATGACTGTATACTGAAAAGCATAATAATGTAGCAAGATTGTTGCATTGGAGATTTTGCAAACATTATAATATTGGAGCAGCTGAGAAACACTGGAAACATGAGCCACAAAGCATTATAGATAATAATAAAGTTTATATCACATGGGATCATCCATTGCCAACAGTTCAAAAATAGATGCAAAAAAAAAGATATAGTAGTCCATGAAAAGAAGACAAAAGTAGGCCTGATTATTGAAATCGCTACACCCAGTGACTACAGTGTCTTATATACAGAGAACACAAAGTCATAAAGTACCATGATTTGCAAGCAGAAATGAGGACAGTGTGGAAGAAAGATACCCAGACAGTTGAGGAAGGCACATGCTGAAAGCGCTTATCCTGTTCTTGTTTTTGTTGTATTAAAGTTCCAGTTTTATGTCTATGGTGTTATGCTCCTTTTTTGTTTTCTTCCTGCAAAGATACAGCCATAATTTTAACATCCATCTTTTGCAAGGAACTGGGCCCGCAGTCACTTGGTAAGTAACAATCTCCACCCACCTTTGACAATACTATTATATTAGGTTAGAGTACACCTGTTTTGTTGTGACTCCTATGCTGTCATGTTTTTTTCATATGACAAATGACATATTTGGAATGGAGTATTTGTTAATCAGGTTGCTGATGATTCAGTATTGCTTGGGTCAGTCATAACTGGTAATGCTACAGTATGTAGAGATTTAAAAGGCTGATATCATGGGCTGATAGCAGAAAGACTATGTAAAGTCCTTCATATAGGGAAGAACAACTCTGTGGGTGACTAGTTGATGGACAGTATTAATATCCAAGTATTAGGCAGGACAATTACTCTGACTAATTGCAAATGCAATGATGAATCATCAAGGGCATTGCAAAAAGGTAACAGGGAGGCAAACAGAATAGTTATGTTCTGCTTTAAGTAGAAACAGTTCTAGCAGAAAGGAAGTATTTTTTTTCTTGACCACAGCTTTCTTGCAAAGCTGCAGGTATAGTTCTGCATGCTCTTTCGGAGGGGACGTTATCAAGACATAGACGTTTATTCTAATGGAGCATGTGCAGAGGAAGTGAAGAGGATACAACACATTGGAGCATTGTTTTATGAAAACAGATTTATTAGTTTAGATCTGTATTTATTTGAAACAAGAAAATAAATAGGGGGCATGATTTAGGTTCAGACGTTTTAAAATAGAATCTTAAACATAGAGATAGCGGAATTAGAAGAGGGATTGGAATGCAAATAGAATGAAATATTTTTTATTGTGATATAGGAAAGAATTTCTTTCCCAAAACTAGCTGACCAATAGGTTCATAGGTAGGTACTAGGCTATTGGCCCTAGGGCCTATATAAGCCTAGCCAAACGGTACCCTGGCTTTTGCCACCCAAGAAAATTATTTTCCTGTGCCCCTGTCAAGCAGAGCCACAGAAGTGGTCCCCGGGGTGAATTTCCTATCTCCCATCCAATCATCAATATTTTTCTTGAAGAGTGCTAATGAGGAGCTTTGTTTGATATAGATAGGTAGTTTGTTCCAGTGTATGGGAAGTCTCTGGGACAGGAATCTATCCCTCCAGCATGTTCTGTTTATTGTGGTGACAAGGTTTAGTTCCCTAGAGCACATAGCTCAGAGGGATTGGGATGTCTTTACGTGGAGCATGTCCAACAGCTCTGGGTTTGACATAGCTTTGTATGTTAGGCAGAGATCGCCTCTGAGTAGGCGATATCCGACAGAGTAAAGCTGGAGTTTTTTGAGACGGTTTGTGTAGGGCATCTGTTTGAGGTCAGTAATCCTCATTGTGAGGTATTTCTGTGACCTTTCCAGCTGTTGTAGATGTCTTGTGAGGTACATACCAAAAGGGGCGTTGTACTCTATAATGGATCTAATGAGTGATGAGTCTAGGGGAACAATGACCTCTTTTTTCCTGGATGAGAAACCTTTTGTGATGAGGTGTGCCACGGAGAAGGATTTCCTGACTACCTTGGCGATGTGATTATCAAAGGAGAGACTACTGTCCCCCCGTGTCCCAAGGTCTCTTATCACACTTTCAGTGTTAAGTAGACTACTGCCTATGTGGTAGTTCATGGGTACAGAGTTTTTACCAAAAGGGATGACAATGCACTTTTTGGCATTGAGCTTGAGGCCATGGCTTTGACACCAGACATCTGTCTCAGTGAGGCCCTTTTGTAGGATGTCCACCATTGTTAGGAGTTTTTATTATGGCTCTTAGTTAGTTTGCAGTCATCTGCGAACTTTGTTAGCCAAAGACCTTCTGTGTTAGCCTGTACTTCACAGAAGTAGATACCAAACAGGAGAGAACCTAGGACTGAACCCTGTGGTGCTCTACTTGTCAATGGTCTGAAGTTGGATTTAGAGTCTGCTGCTTTCACAGTGCGGATTCTGTCAGTGAGCCAGTTGGCAACCCATCTTGTGACATAGGGATTTATACCTAGTTTAGTGAGTTTGTCTATAATTCCAGAGTGGGGGATGGTGTTGAAAGCCTTGGCGAGATCTAGATAGGCTGTGTGTACCACCTTACCCTCATCCACGGCTTTGGCGACCATTTCAAAGAAGTGTATCAGGTTTAGGAGACATGATTTTCCTTTTACAAACATGAACTGGGTAGGGTACAGAGTTTGGAGATTACCAATGTCATTGTTTATAAGTTCCATGATGATACACTCCATAGCCTTGCATACCAGGCTCGTCAAGCTAATGGGTGGTAGTTCCCAGGGTCTGTGGTGGCTCCCCCTTTGTGGAGTGGGATAACCGTTGCTGTGTGCCATTCAGTGGGCACAAAGCCTGAGGTGAGACTATGACTGAACCTGGTACTTAGGTGGGGTGCCAGTTCATTCTGTAGTTCATGTAGAACGCAGCCTGGGATGTTGTCAGGTCCCATGGATGCTGTGTTCTTGGCTTTGGAGAGCGTATTTTTTTACCTGTACAGTCGTGATTACAGGTACTTTGCATTCTTCCAGTATAGAGATGGGCCCTTTAGGGGATGAGAGAGGGGTAAAGTTAGCACTGACCCTATCTGCCAGGATGTTGGCAATATCAGTTGGTTCTGTATATTTAGTGTCATTGTGCTGTAAATCAGAGCAGATCTGAGTGTTGCCATTGAGATTCTTGACATAGCTATAGAATGCTTTGCGGTTGTCTTTAGAATTGGTGGCAATTTTGTTTTCCTAACTAGCTTTGGAGGATTTTATGAGGGATCTCAGCTTCTTACTGAGGCTGACCATGGAGTTCCTCCAATCATGGAATGTTACTCTTTTTTGCAACAGTTTCTTTCTTCTGTTGTAGAGTTTGTTTATAGCAGCAGGGGACCACCAGACTGGCTTCCTTTTCTTGGAGGATAGCATGTTGGTTCTGTTAGGGATTGCATGATCCATGCACTTGTGTAAGTGCATATAAAGTGCCATTGTATAGGATTCAGCAGTCTTATCTCTATTGCCCGTCAGCATGGGTGTCGTGAAGTTTTCCACTTCTGTCTTAAGAAGCGTGAAGTTGGCTTTGGAGAAATTTTTTACGGTGGTTTCCCTAATGGGGGGTGGGGGTGAGATGTGGATGTCTAGGGTGATTTGCTTGTGGTCGGATCTTACCAATGAGGAATTGACCTCTGGTGTGGAATACCAGTTTCCCATGTTGGTAATGACCAGGTCTAGGATATTGCTGCCCTTGGTGGGGGTGTGGATAAGTTGATCCAAGGCACTGAAATTTATGAATTCCAGAAAACGTTGAGCACAAGAGTTGGTACATGAGTAGTTTTCCCAGTTAATGATGGGGTAGTTGAAATCACCCATTATTAGGGTGTTAGGTTGTACCCTAATATTTTCCAGTGTATCAAGAAATGAGGAGTGGGAATCCTGGGGCATGGTGGGGGATTTGTAGCAAGCTACAATTTGCAGTGCGGTCTTGCCCAGAGTTAGTTGCACTTGGATAATCTTAGATGCATTATGCTGAGCAACTAGCCTGGAGGTGTGGATATCCTTAATGAATATGGACACGCCGCTGCCTTTAGTGCCTCCGTCCAGGTTAGGTGGCCAAAAGGTGTGGTATGAATTATAGCCTGGTAATGCAGGGGTGCTCTCTGGACCCTTGAACCAGGTCTCTGTCACTGCACACATGTTGATGTTCTCCATTTTAAGGAGTGCCTCGAGCGAGTGCATTTTGAGGTTTAGACTTCTAGCATTAAGTAGCATTACCCTCAGATTTTGCTTGCTTGTACCTGTTACGGTGGTGAATTTGTCATTTGAATCTTGCCTAAAGAAAACACTATAGGAGTGGCAAGAGCCTTAGCCAGTATCCAGAATCCCAAAGGCGACAGGTGCAGGCCATCTCTGGCAAAGCATCGTGGTTTGTCGATCATGTCATCCCAGGCAGACAGATACTGGATCCCCTTACAATGACACCAGAAGCTTAGCCAATTGTTGAAGTCAATCATTGTGTCCTTGTACTGTGGTATCATTCTGGGTGATGGCAGGATGTTACTCAGGGCTAGGGTCATACCTGCCTGGGCTACAAGATCAGAAAGCTCCTCCATGTCTCTTTTCATGTAGTCCAGGGAGGTACGTCTCAGGTCATCCACACCAACATGGACAATGACAGAGTCATATTTGTACTTGCTGTGGAGTGACCTGAGTGCATGCATTATGTGGTGGATCCTGGCACCTGACAGTAACTTTCTCCTTGTTTAGCCTGGTGAGTGGAACATCAGTGTGCCTGACTATAGAGTCACCTATGACTAGAGGGTTGGGTATGTTGTTATGCCTTATGGGCTGTGTTTGAGTGGCACACTGAGTTTGTGGGCTATGTGTCATTTGGATTGTGTTGGGGGTGGAGGTTGCTTGCGTTTCTGCTTTGGATGTCCCTATTGCTTGGGTAGATTTTTTTTGAGAGCCTCCACAAATGTAGGTGTGTGTTTTGTGTTTCTATGTGTGTGTTTTGGTGGTGTAGGTTTTGAGGGACTATGTGATGAGTGTGGTGTGGTGCAAGTGTTTACCTTCTCCTCTTGACTGTCTAGTTCAGTCTTGGGTGAAGAGAGCTTTGCTTCCAGTTTGGTTATATAAGTGCATATCTCATAGGTTGTAGTTTTGGGTGGTAGGAGGAGAGGGTGGTCTGTGTACATGAGGCAATTGCTGCACTGCCCCAAGATGCCCAGATTCATCAGGTAGGCAGGATAAAACACTGGGAGATGACCCTTAGATGTGCCTGGATAGGTGCTTATTTATTAAGTACTAAAAACTGTTTTCCTCTAGACAAGTGAGGAAGATTGAGTGCTGTAGTAGTTTGTAGCTTATTTAGTGCTTACAATGAGTTCTGAACAAGTGCTGAGCTCAAAGAAACAGATTTGAGTGCTGAAACTAGAAAACTGGCTAGTTCTAAGAAACAAAATTAAGCTAGAAGGCTTCCCTCCAACACAGAAAGGCTTGGGGGCTCAGAAGCTTACAAACAGTCCTCGATACAGCAAATCTGTATCTGGACTAGACAACTTATAGGAAAAGCAGGAAACGCGCTTAGAAATTTGGAAAGGGGAAAGGAGGAGCAGAAGCTAACTGGGTTGGACTTCTCAAATGTTCTCCCTGGAATAGGTAGAATGAGGTAGTGACACTAGACTGGGAGGAGTGTCCCAGATCAAATTTACAGTAGGGGCGGGCAACTGCAAAGCTACCAGGTATAAAAATAGGATACCAAGAGGGAGGGAGGGTGGAAAACAAAAATCAGAATAAACAAACCCAACCAGATGCTTAACAATTGTAGAAAATTCTACTTAATATCTCACACACAGTGAGTAAAATAAAAGTGCTATAAATAACTCAGAAATAAGCAAAACACAGGATACTTAATGTTATATATCACAGATTAGTTAGCTCAGACCTCTTCCTCCGACTTCCTCCGATTAGCTCAGTGAGAAATGGCAGAAACAGTTACAAGTTAACTTCTTAAGAAACAAAGTTGAAACCTGAAACAACTTTAAAAAAAGCTTGAAAGAACCAATGAGGTGCTTACTCCAAGGCATAGTCCAGGCAACCCCAGTCAGCCAATGTCCACAAACAATTCACTCTCTGAGTACACTGTCTAATAAATGGTACATAGTAAAAGAACAGAAGCGTTTAAGCATATTATTGATAGGTGGAATAGAATGACAGGGAATGATGGCATGGCTGCTTTTTAATGGTAGTAAACTCAAGCAAACTAGATATGGAATTGTCTTCTGTAAGCTGTGTGAGGATGTAAGATGTCTGCCTTAAAATGGTTTTATATGAAATAGCGCTTATTTTCTACTGTGTGTGTGTAATGCCACAGTTGCTATATACTGGTGGCTAGAGAGAACACATGGTGGTGAGTAGAGAATACTCAGGCTTAAATCCTGTACTTTGGGTGCAGGTGGCAAGGGCCTGAATTCCCTACCAACCACCATTTGTAAAAAAAATGCAGATTTTTGCCTCATATTTTTTCTGTTCCTCATAAAATCTGTGGTTTCTGTATGTTTGTTTTTCCTTATAAAGTCAGTAGTGCAGTGGTACACTGGTAGCATTGTTGCCTGCCAGCTACAGGTTCTCTGGTTTGATTCTTGGCTGAGGTGCCTTCTGTGTGGGGTCTGCATGTCTTCCCATCTGATGAAAATTGGCTTTTGTTCCAAGTCAGACTTTCCTGGTTAACAAATGTTAAATAAAAATAACAGGCATTTGAATTTCAGACTTCATATTCTTCAGAAAGTACATAGTAGCACAAAACCTTTTAGTCTAGCAATTTTCTAAGTTTATAACATGGATATTTGAAAATTGTCCCTATTTTTGGGACTGTATTCCCCCATTATTGGCTTTGCCCAGGTTTTTTGAGAGCTATTGTAAAACTAAATTCACTGAATATGTTTGGGGGCTGTATTCTCTCATTATTGGCTTTGCTCAGGTGTTTTGTGCTAAGAGGTTGACAGCTATGGTGAAAACTGAATTCACTAAATGGTAGCCATTTAAGTTTCAGTCTTCCTCTCTTTCACAAAACAGTTGATTTGGCATAGTGGTATGTTGCTCTGACTGTTTTGCACAGGGTCCCCTTTGTTCAAGACTTGACAGTGAAATGTATGGTGGTAACACAGCATTTTATTCTAGCAACTTTCCAACAATATACAAGCAATGTTTAAAATGTGTCCCTGGTTTTGGGGCTCCCCCCCATAAATTTTGGCTTTTTACAGATTTATTCTTCTGCAAAGTTCAAAGATACAGCTGAGTGTAGAGTAGATTTTACAAGGAGCTGAGAGCTGCAGGGGAACAAAAGTTTAGTGCTGCTTATACTAAATCTGCTGGCATTGTTAATAGCACAACAGATACTGTACTTGCTTTTGATGCAGAAGGCTGTGGGTTCTACTCCCAGAGTGGATAGATGCATTGCTGATACTGTACTGTATTGTAAAGGGGGTGGATGTGGCAGTTTTTTTTGGTGAAGATACCTAGTAACTATGAACTTGATATCAGTTTGCCATCTATTTCCTATTGTAATATTACTAGCTTATCATTTTTTTAATGCAACATAGGCAATTTATTCCTCAAGGGCAACAGGCACATTATTTGTAGATGAAACAATGACATATAAAGTTGTTTGCTAGCAACAACCTCTTCATTAGTTACAGATTTCTTTACTGTGGAATTATTTATATGACTTTTACTTCTTCAGAGATTGTACATATTTACTAATACTGGTGAACTGTAGAAGTTTGAGTAGACTTTTATGATGGAAATGTTCCGAATTGGGCAGTTTTGTCATTACTGGTGCATGCATTTTGTTTCATTGTTTACTAGAAAAATGTTCAAAACAATAAATTTAAAATGCCCTCTAACAACTGTACTGTATTGTACAAGGAATATAATTTAATACAATCAGGAAGGTATATCAAAGAGCACGTGTATGTTTCATGTTTAAGGGGCCTATTATTTGAAAACAGCCCAAAGTTAATCTTTATCTGCCACTGGCAAAATGTATTTTCTTTGAATGTGGGTTTCAATGGTGTTTCAATGAATGTGAGTTTCAAGGGCAGAGAAGTTTTAATGTCAAGTCTATTTTCATTGTGAGACTGCATTGCTTTGTTTAGCAGATATATATTAGTGTTTGTGTTGCAAAATGCAAAATAAAACTTTAAAATTAAATCCAAATCATCGCAGAAGTAAAGCAGTATGCACATTACAGTGTTTATGGTAAATGGGGTGAAATAACCAAGGAATGGGACATTGGAATGGCTTCAAGGGGGAGGCTCCATTTGACCATGATTTTGTGAGGGTGGGAAGGGCAGCAAACTCAAAGACAGCCCCGGCTGAACTATACCTCTCAACTGTCCAGACTTTTGCAGAATAAATAGATTTTTGCTTCTTATTTTTGGTTTGCTCCTTATAAAATTTGTGGTTTTCTGGCAAATCATTTAGGAATGAAGTCATTAAATATTAACAGACATTGAGTTTCAGATGTCATAACCTTCAGAAAAATTCATGCTAAAGCAAGACCTGTTATTCTATCAACTGTCTTGGGTTTATACAAGAGCAAATTTTAGTACTGTTTGTATGTTCCCCCAATATATTTGGCCTTGTCCAGATTTCCTGCATTAAGAGGTTGAGAGGTACGTGCAAATAAATCACTTTATAGAATTAGGAGTATCCAAACCTCTCAACTGTCCCCAATTTTGGCTCAAAATGTTGCTCTCCCCCTAATAATCCCTCCGCAAAATGGCAATTTTGGAAGAAAACATGGAGGGTGTACAATTATAAATAACTGTAATGTTCAGAGTTATAGATTACTTTTATTTCAGAAATGCATGTAGATGCTCTTATTTTGTCAGCTGATCAAGTTAACAGTACTAATATTAAAAAGGTGTCCCTTCTTTGATATGTTCCCAGCTGTATTGTATGGTAATTTTATATTTTTGCATCATATTTTTAGTCAGTTTTTCATAAAATTGTGGTTTTCCTGGCAAATTAGTGGCAAATCATTAAAGATTGAAGTTAGAAAATAATGGCAGATATTTGAGTTTCAGATTTCATACCCTTCAGAAAATTCATACTAATGCAAGACCTACTACTATTCTATTATCTTTCTAAGTTTATAAGAGCAATATTTGAAAACTGTCCTTATTTGTGGGCCTGTGTCCCACTACTGTGTATGGCTTTGTTCAGATTTCTTGCTCTGAGGTTGAGAGGTATGAGTGTCAGAGCCATCACCGTCAGCCGGAGACATTTGAAATTGTGACATACTTGTTGCACCCCACTCCCCATTGTAGTGGCTCTGGATGTGTCCAAGCAAGGCAAGGAGCAGGTATGCAGTGTAAGTGTGCAGAGTATTCCCCCATCCAAGGTAGACCACAAGTATGACCGTGGCTTTTCATCTGTCCTTGATTTTGCAGAATGTTATGGTTTTCTGTCATATTTTTATACTGTTGATTTATGCATCTTATTATTCAGAAAATGCATGCTGTTGCAGTGCCCTGTTGCTCTGTGTTTAAGTAGCAGTGCTTTAATGACCATCAGGTAAGCTTGTCGGAGATTTAAGAAACAAGTAAGCTTTAATAAGCAGCAGAACAACACAATCCAAGGCAAGTAGGATGGTAGAGTCAACATCTTTTTAATATCCAATAGATGCAATAAGAAACAAAGTATAACAGCAATTGCTGTGTTATACTTTGTTTCTTATTGCATCTAGTAGATATTAAAAAGACGTTGAATCTACCATCCTGCTTGCCTTGGATTGTGTTGTTCTAAAGCTTTAATAAGCATACTGTTAAAGAATTACCAACATTGAAAGCCTTTTTGTTGTTGCCATTCAGAGAATATCTACATAACTAGATAACGTATAAGCCTTAGGTATTGAAATGCATATGACAGTATTTGTAATAAAGGACAGGATTACAGTATTTTCAAAAGCTCATTACATTTGTTGGAGACTTGCAGTCATCTTTGCATGCTTCACCCGTAAACTAAACAGAATGCCAATCTATCATGTGTGGTCCATAACCTGTGCAGTAATCCTTTAAGCAATTTATCTTGAGCTTGTTTCTTGTTTGTTGTTCATTTTTTACTTTGATCATGTCTTCCCAGTGAAACAAGTAGATAATTGTCAGGCAGAAGGTCTTTTTTGGATAAGAAACATTTTTAAAAGTGGGGGTATCACAGAGATTGCTGCTTTCAGCATGTTACTTGGTACTTTAATAAAGCTGAATATAAATTATAATTAGAACTGCAGTGCAAGGAGAAGTGGTTTGAGTTGAGTGCTGCTTATTTTTTTTATATACTTGATTTTGACTGGCATTCCAGTAATGTACTTAAAAAGTAATTTATTTTTTCATGCCTCACAACCTTTGTGTTTCCATCTAGATATTAAGTTGTCATATAGCCAATGCACTGAAATATTTTTTTCTTCTACACTTCATTTTGTCTTGATTGGACTCCCGTAATGACGGTTTGACACCCAGGGCAGTGTATTTAATTAAAGTTCCAGTTGTTGTAGTTTTGAGCATAGCTCCACCCCTTTCTAGTTGGCCACACCCTTTCCCATTGGACCCACCCATTCAGCTGTTTCCTGCAGCCCCACTTTAATTTGAAGTCACCAGCCACAACTGAAATGCATACTGTCTACTGTGTAACTTATATACCTTAAACCAACTAATTAAATCACAATCATCTTAAAGAAACATCCTTCATTAAGTAAAAACATTCAGTCCTTCACTGTGCAAACATGATTCTATAAAGTATAATGCATAACAAACACATAAAAAAGCACATGTATAAAGAATACATATATAAAAAATACACATATAAATGTGCTCAAATATAAACATATACTGTTAAAAATTTCTAATACTTAATATAAGTAAGCATGTCATAAAATGACTTAACATTTCATTTATTCAATGGTCTTGCTTTAAGTTTTGGTCTTATGGGTATCCTGTCGTTTAACCCATGCCCAGAATCTGCTTTCAGTCTTATAATCCATTTTTCCTCAAGCTGTTCTGTCCTGTTTCTAATGTCTCCCATTCTGATGTTGTCATATATTTTACCTATAACTAAAAAAGTAAAATTGTGTGTGTTATCATTCACTCTAATATGTTTAGATAATGCACTAACATCACTTTTTTCTGTATCTGGTACATATGTTCCTTGATACGATCCCTAAGGGATCTATCTGCTTTTCCCACATAGAAACAAAAACATACTAAACAAAAACACACTGGACTAAATAAATAATATGTTCTGTAGCACATGTAGCTGAAATGTTAAATACATATTCCTTGCCTGTGTCAGGATGTACAAACTTATTGTTACTTATATGTTTACATATGGAACTTCTCCCACATGGATAAGTCTGTCCATCTCTTTTTCTTATATTTTCATTCTTAAAATAACAAAGTATTCTCTTTAAAGAGTGCATATTCTTATATGCAAAACTTGGTCTAGGTTCCAGTAAGGAACTAATCTCTTTATCTGTCATCAAAATTTCCCGGTGCTTCTCAATTATATTTTTATACAGCCTCACATCAGTGGAATAAAACAGAGGAAATATTATTTTATTTTCTGTCTTCTGTTTATGTGTTGTATGTATTGACATATTATTCCTTTTAGAAAAATATGGTCTAGATGTGTTTTCCCTCATTTCAACCACCATATCTCTAGTTTTATTAATTTCATCCTTATGGTAACCTCTCTCTATAAAATGTTGACTTATCTTTTCAGCTTGTTGTTCAAAATCCTCTGTTCTTGCATTAAGCCTTGATGCTCTAAGTAACTAGCTATGTGCTATGCTCTTGAATATATGTAGAGGGTGCATACTGGTTCTGTGCACAAAACTGTCACAGTGACATTCTTTCTTATATAAATTTGTATATATCCGCCCTTCCACATCTTTTTTAATGTTAACATCCAAAAAGTGAACTTCTTCTAATGACATATCCACTGAAATTTTTAAGTAGTTTGTAGAGTTATTAATGTAATAAAAAAAATCTGTTAAGTGTATCTGTGCCCCCCCCATAACAAAAAAAGGTCATCCACAAACCTACAGTAATACAGAATATGTTGTCTGTATATACGTCTGTGGTTGAATAAAGAAGAGTTTTTTACATTGGAACTACCTGCCATTTTTTGGACTACAAGTGTTCTACATTTAATTACAGTTTTCCTGGTGGACTGAAGCCTCTAGTAAGCAAGGTGTGCTTTTTTACTTGACATTTTGCTGTTTTTACCTTCCTGAAAGAAGCTATGGCAGAAGAAATAGAGGAGCTCATTGAAATGGATTATGTACCAGAGAATATACATGTGAACAAAGTGAATAAACTAGATAAACTGCTGTATGTTACTACTAATGTTGGTAACCCACTTCTTAGCTTTCATGATAATGAACAAGACTGTGAGAACTTTAATACTGATATCCTCACATTTAAAGCTAAGTTACATGCAATGGAGGGCAACTTATTTAAACTAAAGGGACATCAGTTCCAAATGTTTCACATGGAGGTTTGTGTGATAGAAAGAATTGTTCCCCGTGGGTTACGCATCTTGAAAATGCCTGCACAAGGTTCTAATGACCCTAAATTACTGGCTGAATGGCAGTGTACAAACTTAGAGACAAGCATTAAGTATATGGAAGCTTTAATTAAGCTTTCAAAATGTGAAATAAATTGCCTATCTGTATTGGTGAAACAGCAGTTTGAAGAAATTATAGAACAGTTTAGTTCCGATTATACAGATAGATGCCTTAATGAACTTATAGACTCTTGAACAGTATATGAGCATAAACTATGTAAAATAAAACAAAGGAAAATCGTGAGAGACCGTGGAGATTTCAGTTCAGGTAATGTTTTTACCTGGTCACATACTGAAAACAATTTTTATAGAGAACCAGAAAAACAAATGAAAGGCAGTATGATTGACAGCGTATTGACCAATAGGACATCTCAGAGTGGAGTGAGGCGTGTCGTTTTACTTAACAGCACTGAAAGTCAACAGTTAGAAGCCGTCAGCACCCTGAATGGGGAAATAATGCCAATGACAGGAGCTGAAGAGCAGGTCGCCAGGAAAAAACAATTCAAACAGTGGCACAAGTACATACAGCTAACAGAGATACAGGGAATGCGCTTACTTTAATCAACAGAGTACCAGAGACAGAACAACATAATGTACCAACTATTTTTAACACCAAATTGTTTTTTCCCCTTCCCATCAAGGAAATAGGAGAGAAGGGGGTGAGAATGAGGTTGAGAAGCAGGAGCCGAGTAAAAAGGAAACTGGAAGAAGTAACAGGGACACCAACAATAAAAAAGCCCGGGGAATCCAGAATAAACAATGATTTGGAACTTGTCATCCCATGTACTTACAGTAGAAGAGACTAGTGTCTTAAAGAAAGGACTATTCTTTATTCCAAGCCAAAAGATGGACTTTACTGAGGTAATTTTTGATTTAAAGTTGTTTACTAGAAATTTGACTTTAAACAGAATTATAAAAGTAATGAAAGTGTTGACAGTGTGACAGTGTAGAAATGTTTAGAAAACTGAGTACATATGTACCAGTACTTAATCCAGTGATTAAAGCCTTTGAAAGACTATGGGCTGGATTCACGATGGCTTGCACGGAGTCTACGAGTAGAGTAAGACTCCATGCAGCCATCATGTCTGACGAGCGATCCAGGAACAGCCTGTAGGGGCGTGTAAGAGAGCTCCTAAAATGTCTCCTACACGGACAGGGCTGGGATATGCAAATTACCTCACTTGCAGCCGAAAGGCATGCAAATGAGGTAAATTTGCAATCCAGGAAGCACAAACCTGTCCAAGTAGGAGACGTGTTAGCTGCAGAAATGTACTCAGTTGACAACTGAGTACCGTTCAGCAAATAGCACAATGGAGCCTTGTCAGCTCCAAATAAAGGTTGCATATGGTTAAAGAAGCATGAAAAAT